>NC_072428.2:33350967-33655725 GCF_028878055.3 Symphalangus syndactylus | reverse complement strand
CAGGGCCCGGCGCACGGTGGGGGGGTCCCAGGTGCTGACGTGGGTAGTGCTTGAGACCGCCAGAAGCTCGGAAAAGCGATCCAGGTGCTGCAGAAGGGATTCCATGAGGTACGCGGCCCTACTTCCGCTTTCACCTTGGAGACGGCGACTCTCTGCATACTGATTGGGATATCCGTGAAATGATACGCCTCTCTGCAATGCTATTGGTCGAAGTGCATGTCAATCTCCCAGCGTCTTTATCCGTGTTCCTTGACTCTGGGCAACTTGAAAGCCCTAATACTTTTACTTTCGCCACACAAAGATTCTTCTTAGTGGAGGGAGAGCAGATGTAGGGCATCCTACCGAGAATTTCCGGAACCATATGCGAGATGATGCCAGTCATGAACGTCTCCGCGCTTCCTTTCGCTTTGGAAATATCCTTAAGTAGAAATTTTCTGAGCTTCGCCTAAAACTAGAATCTGTGTTGAGGTTTTTCAAAATTAAGTAACGCCAGAGACATACTGTGACGTGAGGAAACGCTCTTAAATGAAATTTTAAGATCTATTTGAGAAACATGTACTAAAAAGGTACTGACCTCCTATTAATGCCGGGCACTATGCTGAATTCTGGGCCTTCACATTGTCCTTCCATTATTAGAACTGAAGCCCAGATTATTTGAAACAAAAAATAATCTTCAATAATTTATTAAAACTTGCAAAGGAACAAAATTTTACTTCACAATTGTACATTTCGTTTTCGTAATTTTTAGGACAAAATAGCTTAATTGACTCTTCTGTCACACAAATAATCAGCTGAAGAAAATGGCATTTAAGAGCATGGAACAATAATAAATGTTTGATTAAAAACTGTGAGAAGAGAGTAGGGAGGAGAAGGTCCTATGTCGCTCATTGATGCACTTAACAAACATTTGTCAACTCCTAGGAGTTGCATTGTATACCAAATGCACAACAATTCTTACTAAAGTTGATAATATTCATTTATTTGAGCTGAAATTCATTCCAGTCCTAAAGACGCAGCCAAAACTGGGGGGAAGGTGTTTTGTTTTGTACTTTAACAAAAAGGGGAAGAGAAATTTAAAAGAGGGGAAGAATCATTTTTCATTTATTAAAATAAGCATTCCTACACCTTTTAGAAAATAAAGCAGTCATGTGCATGCTGTTAATTCAGCTTTATGCATTTATTTATTTATTTTGAAACGGAGTCTCATTCTGTCGCCCAGGTGTGGCCAATTTTTATATTTTTAGTAGAGACGGGATTTTACCTTGTTGGCCAGGCTGGTCTCGAATTCCTGACCTCAAGTGATCCTCCCGTCTCGGCCTCCCAAAGTGCTGGGATTACAGGCGTGTACCACCGTGCCCGGCTATTATTTGATTCTGGAGTGCAGTGGCGCGATCTCGGCTCACTGCAAGCTCCGCCTACCGGGTTCACGCCATTTTCCGGCCTCAGCCTCCCCTAGTAGCTGGGACTACAGGTGCCTGTGACCACACCCGGCTAATTTTTTGTATTTTTGGTAGAGACGGGGTTCACTGTGTTATCCAGGATGGTCTCGATCTCCTGACCTTGTGATCCGCCCGCCTCAGCCTCCCAAAGTGCTGGGATTACAGGCGTGAGCCACTGTGCCCGGCCTATTACTTGATTTTTATTAGTTATCTCAAACTCTTATTTGGTCCTGATATTGTTATTTTATTTTATCGTAAGGATACTATGAACCTTAAAATTCTTTTTCTTGGCTACTAGAAACTTGGAACCAAATGTGCAGCCTGCCTTTAGCAAATGTACAGGCATCACTAATTCATTTATTTATTCTTATATTGAACACCTATTATGATATATAGTATGAAGTGCTACCGATTTAGTAGTAAAATAAATGCAGTCCTAGCATGAGTGGAGAAGTTCATCTTGTACCATTTAAGAGAGACAGTAAATGAATAACCTCAAATGTGATAAGAGGATGAAATTGAGTAGGGTCACCAAGTCTTAGGTGACAAGAAAGTCTCTTTAATTACTGACTTTTCAGGCCAGGGGCAGTGGCTTACGCCTGTAATCCCAGCACTCTGGGGGGCCGAGCCAAGGCAAGTGGATCACCTTAGGTCAGGAGTTCGAGACCAGCCTGGCCAACATGGCAAAACTCTGTCTCTACTAAAAAAAAGAAAAAAATTAGCTGGGCATGGCGGTGCACATCTGTGATCCTAGCTAATCGGGAGGCTGAGACAGGAGAATAGCTTGAACCCGGGAGGTGGAGGTTACGGTGAGCTGAGATCCGAGATCGGGCCACTGCACTGCACTCCTGCCTGGGTGACAGAGCAAGACTCCATCTCAAAAAAAAAAAAAAAAAAAAAAGGAAAAGGAAAAAAAAAGAAAAGAAACTGAGTTTTCAGTTGAAAGTTCAAAGCTGAGTAGCTGAGTGTTGAGAGGAGCCTTCAAGGCTACAGGAATCCTTAATTTTTTTGCAGGTGTCTGAGTTGAAAGAACCAGGCCTATTTAAGGAGGTGGAAAAATCCAAAAAAGCTTTGATTCACAATGGGGATGACAGTGTATGGCAAGAATTATGCAGCTTAACTTTACCTTCATACCTTTCTACTTATCTATTTAAATCTTGATATTAAATTCTTCCTTGAGCATAGTAATGTATAAACTCCTACATATTTCAGATTAGTCTATTTTCATTAAATAAAATGTCTATGAAGTTTCCCCCTCTAGAAGAAAGAAAAGCCTAGGATTTTAACCTATATTCTTGAGGCAGGGTGGGGAGGGATACAAAAACTTAATTATAATGGTAAGCAGATTTTATATATTTTGAAAATTTTAAGAATGTTGCTGTGAGAGGCTAGATATAAACTGACAGGAGAGTTCTGGGAAGACTACAGAGGACTGATACTTGATTTAGGCCTCAAAGTGTTTGAACAATCATGGAACAGAAGAAAATCCAAGTGAGAGAAATAACATAAGGTAAAATATATGAGAACACAAATGTGTGTACTGTGTGTGATGAATACCGAGAACAATCTCCCTCCTCTTGGTTTTGATCCCCAAATTCCTGGGATACAGTAAATTGGGAAAGAAAAAGGCCAAATTTCAGCAGATTTTATTTTTATTTATTTTGATTTTTTCTCTTCTTTGATGACATTTTCAAATATTGTAGCTCGTAAAACTTTTTTGTCCTCTTTTCATTGCTGTAATAGAATTTTTTTTCTTTTTTGTTTATTTTTATTTCAATAGCTTTAAGGGTACAAGTGGATTTTGGTTACTTGGATGAATTTTATTGTGGTGAAGCCTGAGATTTTAGTTTACCCTTTAACTGAGTAATGTACGTTGTACCCAACATGTAGATTTTTATCCCTCATCCCATCCCACCTCCCCTGCTTCCAGGTTTCCAGTGTCCATTATACCACTCTGTCTGCCTTTGCATACCCATAGCTTAGCTCCCACTTACAAGTGAGAACATGCAGTGTTAGGTTTTCCATTCCTGAGTTACTTCACTTAGAATAATGGCCTCCAGTTCCACCTAAGTGGCTGCAAAATATATTATTTCATTTTTTTTATGGCTGAATAGTATTCCATGGTATGTGTGTGTGTACGTATGTATGCGTGTGTACATATATATATATATAACTTTTTTATTCACTTTTCAATTGATGGGCCCTTAATGTTGGTTCTGTATCTTTGCAATTGTGAATTGTGCTGTGATAAACATATACATGCAAGTGTCTTTCTGATATAATGACTTCTTTTCTTTGGGGTAGATACTCAGTAGTGGGATTGCTGGATCAAATGTAGCTCTACATTTAGTTATTTGAGACGTCTCCATATTGTTTTCATAGAGGTTGTACTGGTTTGCATTCCCACCAACAGTGTATAAGCATTCCCTTTTCACCACATCCATACCAGCATCTATTGTTTTTTGACTTTTTAATAATGACCATTCTGGCCAGGGTAAGATAGTACCCTTTTCCATAGCGGTTGTACTGGTTTGGATTCCCATCCACAGTGTATAAGCATTCCCTTTTCACTACATCCGTGCCAACGTCTATTGTTCTTCAACTTTTTAATAATGACCATTCTGGCTGGGGTAAGGTGGTATCCCATTGTGGTTTTAATTTGCATTTCCCTGATAATTAGTGATGTTGAGTATTTTTTCATATATTTGTTGGCCATTTCTGTATCTTCTCTTGAGAAATGTGTATTCATGTCATTTGCTCACTTCTTAATGGGATTATTGTTTTTTTTCTTGCTGGTTTGTGTGAGTTCCTTATAGATTCTAGATATTTGTCCTTTATCTAATGTATATTTTGTAAATATTTTCTCCCGTTCTGTGAGTTGTCTGTTTGCTCTGATGAATATTTCATTTCCTGTGCAGAAGCTCTTCAGTTTAATTAGGTCTCACTTATTTATTTTTGTTTTTGCTGCATTTGCTTTTGGGGTCTTAGTCATGAGTTTTTGCCTCAGTCAATGTCCAGAAGAGTTTTTCCTAAGTTTTCTTCTAGAATTTTTATGGTTTCAGGTCTTAAATGTATGTCTTTAATACATCTTGAGTTGATTTTTCTTCAATGATGAGAGATAGGGATCCAGTTTCATTCTTCTACATAGGACTATCCAGTTTTCCCCACACCATTTTTTTTTTATTATACTTTAAGTTCTAGGGTACATGTGCACAACGTGCAGGTTTGTTACATATGTATACATGTGCCATGTTGGTGTGCTGCACCCATTAACTCGTCATTTACATTAAGTATATTTCCTAATGCTTTCTCTCCACCCTTCCCCCACCCCACAACAGGCCCCGGTGTGTGATGTTCCCCTTCCTGTGTCCAAGTGTTCTCATTGTTCAGTTCCCATCTATGAGTAAGAACATGTGGTGTTTGGTTTTTTGTTCTTGCGATAGTTTGCTGAGAATGATGGTTTCCAGCTTCATCCATGTGCCTACAAATACCATTCAGGACATAGGCATGGGCAAGTACTTCATGTCTAAAACACCAAAAGCAATGGCAACAAAAGCCAAAATTGACAAATGAGATCTAATTAAACTAAGGAGCTTCTGCACAGCAAAAGAAACTACCATCAGAGTGAACAGGCAACCTACAGAATGGGAGAAAATTTTTGCAGTCCACTCATCTGACAAAGGGCTAATATCCAGAATCTACAAAGAATTCCCCACATGATTAAATAAGGTGTCCTTTTCCCAATTTATGTTTTTGTATGCTTTGTCAAAGATCAGTTGGTTGTAAGTATTTGGCTTTATTTCTGAGTTCTCTATTCTCTTCCATTGGTCTATATATCTACTTTTATACTAGCGTCATGTTGCTTTGCTTACTACAGCCTTGTAGAATTTGATGTCGAGTAATGTGATGCCTCTAGATTTGTTCTTTTTGCTTAGGATTGCTTTGGCTGGTTTTTGGTTCCATATGAATGTTATGATTGCTTGTTCTAATTCTGTGAAAGATAATGTTATTATTTTAATAGGAATTGCATTGAATCTGTGTATTGCTTTGGGCCGTATGGTCATTATCATAATATTGATTCTTCCAGGTCATGAGCATGATGTGTATTTCCATTTGTTTGTGTCATCTATGATATCTTTCAGCAGTGTTTTGTAGTTCTCCTTGTAGAGATCTTTCCTCTCCTTTGTTAAGTAAATTCCTAGGTGTTTTATTTTTCTGCAGCTACTGTAGAAGGGATTGAGTTCTAGATTTTATTCTCAGCTTGGACACTATTGGTGTAAAGCAGTGTACATTGCGTTTGTAACCTGAGACTTTACTAAATTCATTTATCAAATCTAGGAGTCTTTTGGAGAAGTCTTTGGGGTTTCCTAGGTATATTATCACATCATCAGCAAACAGAGATAGTTTGACTCCTTTTTTTCCAATTTGGGTGCCCTTTATTTATTTATTATTTCTCTTGATTGAGTGCTCTGGCAAGGACTTCCAATGCTGTGTTGAATAGAAGTGATGAAAGTGGACATCTTTGTCTCGTTCCAATTCTTAGGGGGAATGGTTCGACATGAATGTTGGCTGTGGGTTTGTTATATATGACTTTTATTATTTTGAGGTATGTTTTCTCTATGCCCAGTTTGTTGAGGTTTATGTCATAAAGGGATGCTGGATTTTATTCATTGCTTTATCTGCATCTATTGAGATAATCATATGGCTATTGTTTTAATTCTGTTTGTGTGATGAACCACATTTTTTGACTTGCATATGTTGAGCCATTGATTCATCCCTGGGATGAATACCACTTGATCAAGATGAATTATCTTTTTGATGTGCTATTGGATTCAGTTTTCTAGTATTTTGTTGAATATTTTTGCATCTGTGTTCATCAGAGATATTGGTCTGTTATTTTCCTTTTTGTTATGTCTTTTCCTGGCTTGGTTTCAGGATGATACTGTCTTCATATGAAATAGGGAGGATTCCCTCTTTCTCAGTCTTTTGCAATAGTTTCAGTAGGATTGTTACCAGTTCTTTGAATGTCTGGTAAAATTTGGCTGTGAATCCATCTGGCCCTGGACTTTTTTTTTTTTTTTTGACAAATTTTGTATTACTGATTCAATCTCACTGCTTATGATTGGCTTATTCAGGATTTTAATATCTTCATGATTCAATCTAGGAGGGTTGTGTGTTTCCAGAAATGTAATAATAATTATATTATTTACATTTAAATGTAAATTAATTTATATTTATATATTATTCATATATGTAAACTATATATTTATGTATAAATTATATATATTTTATATATATATTTGAAGCCCAAAGCTGCCACAGATATCTCCTTCCCCAAACCAAGAAAATCTCAGAATCACAAATAAAAATTGGATTAAGACAGACCTTAAACAAAACCTGTTTAGAATTATGTAACCTTATATATATTCCCAAACAGTTTTTCTTTTTCCAGTTTCAGTTTTACTTTCTGTTGCTTTCATCTAAATGCACCTAATATAAGCCCTTTGGAATACTGTGGGGTGCAAATACTCAATGAACATTGGCTATTGTTGTTATTGGTATTATATAAGCCTCCAAAGTATATATCTTCCCATGTCTTCTCCCTATTCCACCACTTCCAAATATAAAAGAGCAACCACTAACATCTTTATGGGCTGTGGTGGAGGAAATGTTATAGAAGACACAATTTGCTGCTGCAACATGTACTCTTGGTCCTGAGAGGTTCCTAATAAAATCTTGTCCAGTGGAATATTAAGACTTGAAAACCTGAGTTGATTTCATTCTCTACATTGGATCTAATTTTTGCTGTTATTATTACAATTTTTTTTTTTTTGAGACAGACTCTCACTGTGTTGCCCAGGCTGGAGTGCAGTGGCGTGATCTCGGCTCACTGCAGCCTTTGTCTCCCAGGTTCAAGCGATTCTCCTGCCTCAGCCTCCCAAGTAGCTAGGATTACAGGCACCTGGCACCACACCCGGCTAATTTTTGTATTTTTAGTGGAGACAGAGTTTTACCATGTTGGCCAGGTTGGTCTGGAACTCCTGACCTCAAACGATCCTCCTGCCTCAGCCTCTCAAAGTGCTGGGATTACAGGCATAAGCCACAGCACCTGGCTTGTTATTATTTTAAGATATGCAAGAAATTATAGGACACTATGCAACTGATGGACCAATGAAAACAAGTTCCTCTGATGTTTTATTTTTACTCTGAACAATATTATATTCAAGGACATGCACACCAGTTACAGCTCTCTGCTTGATGAAATAATATTTCTTTATATGAACAAGTAGAATTGGACTCCACATCTTCAGACAAGGCAGTCATGGAGGGTTTTTTCCTCATCCAGAAATCTACTTTTTGGGAAATTTTTTGATCTATTGGCAATCACTCTGAGGGCAAATATTATAGGTAGTGATTATACTGATGCCAACTCCACTCCACTACTTCAGTCAAGTCAAGGATAAGGGTAGGTCTTTTTATATACTTTAGTAGCAACTATAAAGAGCAAGCTGGATCAATTTTTTTTATAGAGGTTTCTAGTAGAAACTTTGCAAACATGTTTCCCATGTTTGTGGTGTTGCTAACTATCTTTCTGGAAAAAAGCATTCCATATTGCTATAGTTTGAATATCCTCTCCAAAACTCATGTGAAATTTAATTGCCAATATAATAGTATTGGAAGGGAAGGCTGTTAACAGGTGATTAAGTCACGCAGGCTTTGTCCTCATATGATATTGAGTAAATGGTTAGTTAGCCCAGGAGTAGGTTTCAGATGAAAATAAATATAGATTGATTTCCTCTCTCTCTTGCTGTCTTTCACCATGTGTTGCCTTCTGCTATGTTTTGAAGCAGCAAGAAGGTCCTCACCTTGGACTCCCCAGCCTCCATGAGCCAAATAAATACCCTTTCTTTCTAAATTACCAGTCTGTGGTATTCTGTTATAGCAGCAGAAAATGGACTGAAGCATAGATCTTAGTGGTATTTACTAGTAAAATCATGATTTCTTCATTTCATTGGTTTCCCTTACAAAAGGGGAAAATCGTCAAATGAATTGTAATGGATAGAAGACTTTATGCGTGTAAAATCTGATGATTAGGTTTTCAGTCTTGCATCCTGTGATATTATAACTATTCCCTGATCAAACTATAAACACCATACTAAATCTTAAAAAGTATTAAATTTATATTTTAATGGGGAAAATACACTAGGTTTACCTTTCCTACCATTAGAATTATTTTCAGTAGGCCATAATAGACTGTAACTAGACAAAATTTTTTCTGGGTCCTGAGCATTCTACTTAGTGTACAGCAGAAACGGTTACAAGTGTATGCCTGAGATATTGATCTCCTTTGCCTTTGGGGCATATGAATGAGGCCTGGGAAGTGACTGTCATTACTGAGATGGAAAGAGATCTGATAATCCATCCTGTGGTCTTCTTTAGATATTCATTACCACTTGGACATCTATACACTAGCTAGAATGGGCATACATTGTAATCCATCATAGACAAAGGGCCCATGAAGTTAGTGGAAGAATTTCAGATGTCCAAGAAGGACATAACAGAACCTAATGAATTCAGAGGAAGGTCGTGGAGGAGGAATTAAAAGATAGAGTTTCCTTGCGGGCACAGATCTAAATGTTGCCCACAAATCTGTTTTCACAAATTTGAGATACCTCTTTTTAGTTGCAGTGGGTGTGGCTTTAAGTTGCCTTAGAGCCAGCAGCAGAAAGACCGTAACATGTAACAATAGATGTGACAATGCATGTATATTCTACAAATTAGAGCTTCATCAACACTTTGAAATTTGTGATATGGAAAATGTTGTTTGAATTTAAAATTTATTTGCATCATCATAGTAATGTTTAACATTTTATTGCCTTAAGGATAGAAAAGAGCTTTTATTTAAATATAATTTCATTTCTTATAAACTTTGAATGGCTTTATTGACATTCACAAAATAATTTTACCTATTTTATCAACAACATTTCTCCATGAGAGTCAATGGAGATTCTCAAGAATATAAAGAGAACTTGTTTAAAAGTCTTGATCAGGAATTGCAACTGACCATTTCAAACATAAAAGCCAATGTGAAAAAATTGCATTCATGAAGCAAGCTTAATTTCTCTTAAAAAATGAGAATTTTAAATGTTAGGAATTTTTATATAAATTGAATATTTAATCACCTGTATTCATATTATCATACAAAGCAAGTGCAAAAGAAATTTTTTCACCACGTATGTATATATGCCTTTTAAATGCTCTTTGGTTGACTGCCTATTCTTTGGTCTGAAAAAGTTTGTGAATTACTGCTCTAACATAGGCATTCTAACACAATTAGCTAAGAAAAGGGGACAAAAGAAAGGGCATTGTGATTCAAATTAGTGGGTCCTAACTTTGTGTAAATAGGACTGGGAGAAAGTAAGTTAGTTAGTTAATCTCCATTTGTTTTTGTTTTTGTTTTTTTTTTATTATACTTCAGGGTTTTAGGGTACATGTGCACAATGTGCAGGTTTGTTACATATGTATCCATGTGCCATGTTGATTTCCTGCACCCATTAACTCGTCATTTAGCATTAGGTGTATCTCCTAATGCTGTCCCTCCCCCCTCCCCCCACCCCACAACAGTCCCCGGAGCGTGATGTTCCCCTTCCTGTGTCCATGAGTTCTCATTGTTCAATTCCCACCTATGAGTGAGAACATGCGGTGTTTGGTTTTTTGTCCTTGCGATAGTTTACTGAGAATGATGTTTTCCAGTTTCATCCATGTCCCTACAAAGGACACGAACTCATCATTTTTTATGGCTGCATAGTATTCCATGGTGTATATGTGCCACATTTTCTTAATCCAGTCTACCATTGTTGGACATTTGGGTTGGTTCCAACTCTTTGCTATTGTGAATAGTGCCGCAATAAACATACGTGTGCATGTGTCTTTATAGCAGCATGATTTATAGTCCTTTGGGTATATACCCAGTAATGGGATGGCTGGGTCAAATGGTATTTCTAGTTCGAGATCCCTGAGGAATCGCCACACTGACTTCCACAATGGTTGAACTAGTTTACAGTCCCACCAACAGTGTAAAAGTGTTCCTATTTCTCCACATCCTCTCCAGCACCTGTTGTTTCCTGATTCCATTTGTTTTTCCCTCTTAGCTTCATCTGTTTCTTCCATTTTTCCCCCTCCTCTGCACGGAGGAGTGAACTGAGCTTTACTGACTGTTTGAGGCCTCCTTCCCTTGCACTCTGGCTTTTTTTTGAATTGACCAAGGGGAAGCATTAGCAAGCAGTCAGAAGGACTGGAGGAGGGAGATCAAGGATCTTTATTCCCCTGGTCTCTGCTAAGGTTCCAGGATTCTGGTTCTTCCTTTATATGTATATGTATATATATATATATGTATATATATATATGTATATATATGTATATATATATGTATATATATGTATATATATATGTATATATATGTATATATATATGTATATATATATGTATGTATATATGTATATATATATGTGTATATATATGTGTGTGTATATATATATGTATATATATATAGTATATATATGTGTGTGTGTATATATATGTATATATATGTTTCTTTATATATATTTTATTATACTTTAAGTTCTAGGGTACATGTGCACAATGTGCAGGTTTGTTACATACATATACATGTGCCATGTTGGTGTGCTGCACCCATTAACTCGTCATTTACATTAGGTACATCTCCTAATGCTATCCCTCCCCCCCTCCCCCCACCCCACGACAGGCCCTTCTAGAAGTCCTGTAAGATGTCCCCAAGATTGAGGTAACACATATTATTCCTTGCAACTGTAGGGGCCTCCTGATGTTGCTAATTCCTAGCTGCTGTAACACACCTTTTTGATTCCCTTAACCCTATCCATACTTCTGTAAATATTACTCTATTAAATTGTCTTCAAAATCCCTGCTGAATGTGCTTTTGATTCCTGCCAGGAGTTTGACACAGTTGCCTGAACTATCAGCCATTCTTATAATTAATATAAGTTAGTGAGTCATAATATTATCAATCAGTGTGTTTTCAGAAAGTGATGAACAGTCTAATACAGTGATTCCCAAATACCTGTCATTGCCATATACTGTTGCCGATCTATGACCAAGTCATCATTGTTACAGTAATAAATGAAAAATATATGACAGAACAATGTGAAGTGTTTTCATAAAAGTAATTAATTAAATTGAAAGGGAAAAGCATTTCTTATAGTGTGGGAAATGGTGGAAATATTTGTAGATGGACCAAGATTGTGAAGACATTAGAATACCTTGCTAAGGAAGAGAGTGTGTGTTCAATTGAGCTTCCAATTTTATTGAGAATTTTGAAGCGCAAGAATTATAAGAGTATATCTGTTATAAAGCAATGTGGAGAACTGATTACCACTAGCTGGAACAACTGAATACAGACAGAGGATCACTGGAAAAATATTACAATAGTCCTCATGAGCAAAATGATGGCTCATTACAGCAGTGGCAGAGGAAATATTAGGAAGTCTTGACAGGATAGTGTTCAGATTTGAAAATTTTCATGAAGAATCGACAAATCTTAATGGAGAGAAGATTGAGAAAGACTATTCTGCAGTTTCTCATTTACGTGATTGGGTGAAGCCTCTTTACCTCTGGAATTGAATTAGTATTAATTTAGACTGATGCCAGTAATTAGGAAAAAGAAAACAAAATTCATAGCAGAACATTGACTCAGTGGAAATTCTTATAAACTTGTTTTTTATTTTTATTTTTTTTTTTGAGACGGAGTCTCACTCTGTCGCCCAGGCTGGAGTGCAGTGGCACGATCTTGGCTCACTGCAAGCTCCGCCTCCCAGGTTCTTGCCATTCTCCTGCCTCAGCCTCCCGAGTAGCTGGAACTACAGGTACCCGCCACCACACCTGGCTAATTTTTTTTTTTTTTTTTTTTTTTTTTTGACACAGAGTCTTGCTGTGTCACCCAGGCTGGAGTGCAGTGGCGCAATCTCGGCTCACTGCAAGCTCCGCCTCCCAGGTTCACGCCATTCTCCTGCCTCAGCCTCTCCGAGTAGCTGGGACTACAGGCGCCCGCCACCACGCCCGGCTAATTTTTTTGTATTTTTAGTAGAGACGGGGTTTCACCGTGGTCTCGATCTCCTGACCTCGTGATCCGCCCGCCTCCGCCTCCCAAAGTGCTGGGATTACAAGCGTGAGCCACCGCGCCCGGCTAAACTTGTTTTTTAATCAGACTACTGTCGTTCCTCACACTCTTTAAGAGCCCCTGGATAAGAAAATTATAGAATATAATAGATAATTAGTGGATAATAACGTATGCACAAAATGTCCAGAAGACATCTGGATTATTTTAAATCAGCAATCGATACCAGCTGAAAGCTTATTTTATTTTGTCAATATCTTGTAATTATGTTAAAAAATGACATATCTGAGAATTTACATGGAATGTAAAGAACAAGATAGTTCTATCCACTAAAAAAATGATTTTATGTTCTAGCTAAATTATCAATATGTTTTATAGGTATACGATAATGTGGAAACTTATCTATAAATTATTCTAGACCCATTGTCTGCTCTGTAGTTGGGTTCAAACTCAGGAAGGAAAAGGATGTTAAAACAGCAGCAAGACCAACATCTGCGTAGCATTTTGTTCTCTTACTCTTGAGTTTAAGAGACTTTCACGACTTCTTATTGCTGAGTGCATAGAGTCTAAGGTCCTATGTATGTTTCTATTTTTATATTTTGGCTCCACTTTATCTCTTTGGTTTTGCTTTCTAACTTTTTTTTTCTAAATAACTTTATATAATAAAGTTCAAATAAATGAATAATGGGAAAAGTATAAAAAGTCTCCAGCTTTGGTTGGTTGGTTTTATTAACTCATGAGCTTTAAAGGCAGATAGACTTGGTTCAAAGTCTACCAGACAACATCTTGAATTCATGAGAGGTGAGTTATTAAAAACATGGATTAAAATATAGAAAAGGAAGAATTTAAACAAGAAATTATCCTCTTCCTTAAATAATCATCAGTTCAATGCCCAGAATCTGAGCATTTAATTTGAAACCTCTTGGATTACTAATATTCAGAAACTACTTAAATACTTGAGTTAGTCCCACTGGAAGGGGCTTCTATGACTTTTACCATTTTTACATGTTTGCCACTGCTTGGACATCTGTTTTGAAAAAAAAAAAAAAATATAGAAGGGACAACAATGGCAATCGTATTAACAGAAATTATTTTGAAACTACCTATTAATACACAGATCACCCACGTATCTTCTGTAGTATGTGTGTATTTGTGTAGTAATAAATGGGAAGAACTTACTAAGCAGATATTTGAACTAAATAAACTAAATTTATTTTTAAGACTTCATTTTTCTTTTACAATTGATGATTTTTTTTCTGATGTTCAAATCACAAAGAAAAAAAATATGGACTGGGCTCTGTTTTTACCTTTGAATAAGAAGTTGCATTTCATATAGAAGAGCTCTATAATAATGTCTGGATGCCTTTATTTTTATCCAACGGTTATCAGCATATTGCTATATAAGTACCTGCCAGGAAGGACATTTTTTTTCTGCTTCAATAACTGTTTAAGTGTCTGTTGTTCCCATTTTCAAATCTCCAAAACTTTTATGTGAATTCTTTCAGCATATTTTTTTCATTATTTCTCAACCTCCTTTTTTTCTGGATGGCTGAAGTTTCCAGACATACAACCCAAAATGTCTTAAGAGAATTAATATAAAAAAGCTAAGAAAATGGAAAGCAAAGAAAAATACGCATGTACATTACCTGCATGTAGATATGTAAACTGATTTTTAATTTCCTTTAAAGGATAATAGATGAATCTAAATTTTTTATTATTCTTTCACTAAGCAGCAATTATGATGTAAAAGGTATCAGGAAATTTCTTTTTTTTAAATTACTTCCAGACGTAATCTGAGTTCTTAGATTGGGTTAGTCTGTTAATATCATTAATGTCAAGGAGCATTTTCCCCAGAGCTCCCTAGCATTTCAAAATAAACTGGCTGAAATAAGCCAAATAAGTGATTTTTTAAAAAATTGCAATATCACAGAGGCATTTTGTTAGAATGCAAAAATTCTTTCCAGTATTGTTTTTATCAGTTAATTACCAAGTATAAAGGGAGGCTTTACAGAGAATATTCTATCAGATTTGAGGGAACCACTCTAAGGGAATAGAGAGATTTTTGAAGTCAAAACTACTATAGTTTACATTTCTGTTCCTTTTATTCTTTTGAACAGATTAATAAATGCTATAATTTCTGAATTTGCTTATATTATTTAAACAGATACATTGAGTGAAAGCTCCTACTTATTGATTCTGTTTGGTTTTCATTTTTGAGACAGAGTCTCACTCTGTCACCCAGGCTGCAGTGCAGTGGCATGATCTCAGCTAACTGCAACCCTCCACCTCCCAGGTTCAAATGATTCTCATGCTTCATCCTCCCAAGTAGCTGGGACTATAGGCATGCACCACCACGCCTGGATAAATTTTTGTATTTTCAGTAGAGATAGGGTTTCGCCACGTTGGCCAGGCTACTCTTGAACCCCTGGGCTCAAAGTGATCTGCCTGCCTAAGCCTCCCAAAGTGCTGAGATTACAGGCATGAGCCACCACTACCAGCCGCCTATTTCTTGTTATCTTAGAATAAAATGTGTCTTCACCTTCCCTCTTGTTGACATAACTAGAATTTTCTATCTTATTGATGCTGTACATAGAGGAGGAGAATTACACAACGGAGCACTATCATTGTTACCAGGATGATGGTTGTACCTGGATCCATTCAAAGACGTTTTGTATTCCATAGCCAATTCTGCATATCATAAAATGCCAGGAGTTTAGAACAAGTCTAAATTATTGAGAGAATTGTAGGGTAGAAAGAGGAAAGCAGTGAGAATAATAAAGGCAAGATTAAAAATATGTATATATGGCCAGGTGCGGTGGCTCACACCTGTAATCCCAGCACTTTGGGAGGCCGAGATGGGCAGGTCACGAGGTAAGGAGATTAAGACCATCCTGGCCAACATGGTAAAACCCTGTCTCTACTAAAAATACAAAAATTAGCCGGGCGTGGTAGCATGCGCCTGTAGTTCCAGCTACTCAGGAGGCTGAGGCACTAGAATCGCTTGAACCCGGGAGGCAGAGGCTGCAGGGAGCTGAAATTGTGCCACTGCACTCCAGCCTGGGTGACAGAGTGAAACTGTCTTAAAAAAAAAAAAATATATATATATATATATATATATATATACACACACACACACACACACACATATATATACATATAAAAGATATTTATATCAGGCTAAATTTGTTTATTTAGTGGGAAATATTGAGAAAATTTTCAGAGAGCTGTTGTTCTAAATAATATTCTTATTAAAATATTACAAAATTAGGCATCACAGTCAATGATATAATTCCGAACAAATAAAGAATGTCAAATTTTATAGTGAAAATTTTTGTTAGTCAAAATTGTAAATTTTGAATTGTGCCATTATACATTTTTTCTAGTTCAGATAAAGTTTTCTGTCTTGGTGTTCTTAGTTGCAAAAAGCAGTATTTGTTTTCTTTTCTTTTTTTTTTTGAGACGGAGTTTCACTCTTGTTGCCCAGGCTGGAGTGCAATGGCATGATCTCGGCTCACTGCAACCTCTGCCTCCCGAGTTCAAGCCATTCTCCTGCCTCAGCCTCCCGAGTAGCTGGGATTACAGGCGTGCACCACCACTCCCGGCTAATTTTGTATTTTTAGTAGAGATGGGGTTTCTCCATGTTGGTCAGGCTGGTCTCGAACTCCTGACCTCAGGTAATCCAACTGCCTCGGCCTCACAGAGTGCTGGGATTACAGGCGTCTTTATTTACTGAGAAAAAACAATTTGGTTTTCCTGTCTTCTGCTCAACCAGGAGAATATCATGTAATATCTGTAATTCTGTATAATGAGAAATTATTAAGGGAAATGCTGTTCTTCTCCAGCTCTCTGATGTGATAATTTCAATTAGTTTGTTTACAGATTATAGTTACAAAAAGGAGGTTAATTTAATTTTAGCAGAATGACTTGATGTCTTTACAGTGTGCTTTAGGATGAATTTACCTTTTATTGCCTATACTGGCTGCCAAATTTTCCCTTTTTATGCTCTACAATTTAGAGTACACCAAATCTAGCACTTGAGTTCTAGCATTCCAAATATTTTCAACTTTAAATCTATCTATGTGTTTTTGAATTTTGTAATCTCATTTGGTATATAACCAAGGAACATAAACTATGATACCCAGATGACAGGGAGTTGTAAGGACTTCTGACAACATTAAAGGAAATATGCAACTGAAACTTTTAAAACAAAAATCTATTTTGAGAAAGGCACGGTATTTAGAAACAAAGAGCCATATGACATTTGCCTCTGTTAAATTGTATTTTTATGGCATTTCTTTTAAAACTTAATCCAGAAACCAAAAACCTACTTCATACACTATCCAGGGTAAATGGCTTAGTTAAGTGGTATTGACACACAGCTTGCTTTATCATTCTTATAAACTTCTCTCCCTCCCTCCCTCCGTCTTCCTTCCTTCTTTCTTTTCTTCTCAATTGCACTCGCTTGCTTTCTTTCTTTTTCTTTCTTTCTTTTTCTTTCTTTCTTTCTTTCTTTCTTTCTTTCTTTCTTTCTTTCTTTCTTTCTTTCTTTCTTTTTCTTTCTTTCTTCTCTTTCTCCTTCCTTCCTTCCTCCCTTCCTTCCTTCCTCACTTCCTTCCTTCCTCCCTCCTTTCTTTCTTCCTCTCCTCTCCTCTCCTCTCCTCTCCTCTCCTCTCCTCTCCTCTCCTCTCCTCTCCTCTCCTCTCCTCTCCTCTCCTCCTGCTTTTCCTTCCCCTTATGTACACTCATTTGCTTCTATATATGGTCGGAATAAGACTCGTCGACATTGCAGAATACAAATATTCTCACATATAAGTACTCAGAAAAAAAGAGAGCTGTTATCATTTAGTGTATAGGAAGAATTTAAACAAGAACTGTGCCTCAGGCAAGTTACTTAACTTTTTATTAGATAATTACATTTCATTGTGAGGACTCAGTGAAATGTTTGCCAGGCACCTAGCACAGTGACTAGTATATTATCTATGTACAGTTAATATTAACAAGTAGCAAAATAGCGTAAATAGCAAATATGTTGAAAAAGGTATCAAGAAACTTTCTTGTTTTTAATCACTTCCAGATCTATATGAAGACTGGAAGATGAAAAAATAATGTGAGCAGGATCCATTTGGGAAATAATCCATTTATTCTTTCAATCAATACTTTCAAACCTGTACTATATGCTATACTATGCTCTAGTGATATAATAATGAATAAAATAGAGTCTGCATTAGCAAGAACTAGTCTAAGAGAAAAGAAACTTCAAATGGTGAACAGTCACAGTTAGGATTGAGACAATAGGTGTGGCAGTTTTAAACATGGCTTCAGAATTGTTTGACACTCCTTGTCTGGAGAGAATGGACTTGTGACTGATTTGATCAATAGAGCATAATAAAACACATGTGTTGTGGCTTCTGAGGCAAAAATCCCAAAAGGCCATGCAGCTTCCACTCTATTCTACTCACTCTTAGGGCCCTTCTTTAACGATGCTTTCTCTGGGAACCCAGCCTCTATAATGTAAGAAAATCAAGTCACATGAGAAGGCTCAGTCATCCCACACCAGGCACCAGATATGTGAATGACAAAGCCCCCAAATTATTTTGATTCTTGAATGTTCAGGTTTTCCCACCTGACACCCCAGGCACTGTGGACTAGGTATAAGCTATCCCCGCAATACAGTGCTTTGTCTGATTCATCTGATAGAATCCATGAGCAAAATAATTTTGTTGTTTTTTTACATCATTAATTCTAGGATGGTTTATTTCACAACAATAGTAACTGGAGCATTAGGTGACACTTGAATAGGAGTGCTTAATTCAAAACTAGGCTAAAGAATGTGAGGTCATTATCACTTAATGGTCCAGGGATATTTTTAAACCCCTCTAGTTGAAATTATTTAAATAATTTTTTCCTTCCTTCCTTGCCTTCCTCCCTCCTTCCCTCCCTCCCTCCCTCCCTCTCTTCCTTCTTTCCTTTTCTTTTCTTTTTTTTTTTTTTTTTTTTTTTTGTTTTGCTCCATCACCTAGGCTGGGCTGCAGTGGTGCAATCATGGCTCACTGCAGCCTTGACCTCCTTGGCTCAAGCAATACTCCCACCTTAGCCTCCTGAGAGGTTGGGACTACAGGCATGTGCAAAAATGCCTGGCTAACTTTTTAAAGTTTTAGAGACACAGGGTATTGCTATTTTGCCCGGGCTGATCTTGAACTCCCAGGCTAAAGTAATCCTCTTACTTTGGTCTCCCAAAGTGATAGAATTACAAATGTAAGCCATCATGCTTGAACTGTTTTAAGTAAGAATAAAATGACATGCAAGAACTCATAGGTCCAAATGATAATGAATAATGAATAATATAAAAGTTACTTATTATGTATCTGATAAAGGATATATTCCTTGCCCAGGTAGTATCTCCCTGAAATTTTATTATAAAACAAAAAGAGCATAAAGAGTTATGGTTAACTTGGAGCTACATACTAGTCTTCATGATTAGAAAATGAAAATTTTCATCAAAGAAAAAAATATGTAGTGTGTGATGCTTAAACCTGAATTAATAACCAAATCTGTCAGAAAATTGAATGGCAACCTTAGTTTCACTATTAACAGTCCAAACGTCTTAAAATGGTGTTCAAAACCACCTTAAACCTGATCAGAGCCTCCTTTCTCTCTCTCCCTACTGCCCTTCATCTTCTGAACTCCTAAGCTCTTCAGACTGTCTGTCCTTTTCTGAAGACTGTAGATTTTCAGGCCTCTGGGCCAGGGCTCAATCACTTACCTTATCCTGACAGGGCCACTGAACCTTGGCGCCTACCCTGATTCCCAGAGGCATACCTGTCTTGCCTATCTTTGCTCTCCCATGCAATGTCATCTCTATTTATATGTAGCAATTATTTGATTCTGCATTAGGTTAGTTCTTCAGATGTTTGTTTCCTTCACCAATAGAAAATTCTTCAAGGACAATATTCTGTCTAATTCATCTTGTATTCCCACAATGCCCATTTTAGGTACTCAATAAAGAGTTCATAAATGTTTTAAAACAATATATAAAAAAGGAGGCATTCCAAAAACATTATCAGAATCTCCATCTACTCTTCACTGATTCAAAAACTTGATCCAAGTATTTGAAAAACAAGAACAAAAACAAAAATCACTGCACTTTGTGAAGTCATAAACTTCATATTGTGGAAAGTGCCAATTTTCTTTGGAAAAAATTAGCGTCTCTATTCATGAAGACATCTGTATAGTTCCTACACATAATTTGCTTCCACTTATAAAATCTGCCTCAAAAAAAATTAATGTATGATTTGGCAGGGCTCACAAATGTCTTGTCTCCTCATTCAACAAACAAACCAAACCATAAGATGTAAATAATATTCTTCCTTCATACAGAGCCTACCTTTATTTCTTTAGTTTCTATGTGTCTAGATGGGCCTGAAAATTAGTACAATATTTAAGTATTAGTACATGAGATTTTATCAATTATTAAATAGTTCTGAGGAAGAATGTTAGGCAAACATTTTGTCTATAGTATGTTTTTATACTTCCTGTTCCTAGTGGGTCATGCATTCTTCCACCATTTCATAGAAATATTCTCATTTACTAAAACATAAAAATATCTTTATGGGTGGTGTCATGTTGTCTGAGTAAAACTGTGGACCAAATTTATTCATGAACAAAGGACTAAAATGTTTTAAAACAAATTGGATTTTTAAATTTCAGTCATATCTATAATTTCTACAGATCTTAAAACCACAGCATATACTAGTTGCCGATGTCTCTTTTAATTCTTGGCTTATATTTTGGTGGTTTAAACTTGGCTATGTTTTCTCAAACCTGAAACTTTTTCATCATCTCCTTCTGAGTTGCAGCAACATATGTCATTAATGAAGGGAGTTGGGTAACTTCCTTTGCTATTGTTCTTAAATCAACACATGACAGATACCAACACCAATTAGAGAGATCTGCCTAAGGCACAGAATGTTGAAAAAGATATCTGTTGAATGAAAGAGGGTTGATGTAAGAAAAGAAAAAATAGTACAAAATTGTGTGAAGGATAAACTGAATGACTATAAAAAGAATGTTAATATATTGAGGAAAACAAAGTACAATGCATAATCCAAGTAAACTATAAAGAATTACTGGAGCTTAAGAAAAACTTAAAAGCATCTAGAAGTAAACAGTATGCTTTCACGAATCCACAATCAAAAGGTAAAGCAGCATTAACACATAAAAATCATCCCCATACTTTATTAATAAACTATAAGATGTAGGAGCTAGAGAAGACTGCTAAGAGTGGAAATAGTCAAAGGCAGGTCATATTACAGTGCACATCACACAGAGATATTGCTTATTACTTTCTCAGTGATAGTGTTTGTCATGATGTGTGTGTGTGTGTTGAGGAGGCGTTCTTATAGCACTTACCTGCTTTCATACTCTATGCTGAATATTTTCATTTTTACTCTATTAAACTTCATATATTTTACACATGTCATTTCTTTAGCTTTAACTTTTATGATGTGTTTTGAGATAACATACAGAAATTTCTGATCCCAGTAAGTATGATCACTATATTTCCATAGAGAGAAGACAGTGGGACAGAAAGAGCATTGTAAAAAGAGAAAGGCAGTGAAGTAGAAAGAATCTAGTAATCAAATAAGAGGAGGAATTCTGGAAGTGTGAATAAGATGAAGAAAGCTAAGTGGTCAGTCTGAAAACAGACTTCTTCATCCCTTACTGATTTGTAAAACTTAAAAGATTCTGTTGATAGTGGGGTACAACACATTGACACTTGATAGATGAAAGGTAGGACTCTTTGTTACCTCTCCAAATGAGAGGGCTGTCAGAGCCACACAGGGGTTGGGCCCTGGGACAGGGTAACAGCAAGCTGGAGCTGTAGAGAGCAGCTATGTATGGCAAACAAGGTGGGGTTAGCTGGTTTTCCCCTCCCTGTGGATTTGCTAATTTGAATAATTCTGAAGACTCTAGAGCAGAGGGTCTCTCCCTAGTTGTCTAATGTTTGGCCCCAGAGGAGATTAAGGTGAGTGCATTGTGGCTCAGAGGGTGAGAACTCACTAAGGGAAGTGGTTGGAGTGTGGGCTTCATCGGTTGTTCCTGCGTGTGTGTGTGCACCACCCCCTCACACACACATGCACGCACACACACATACACGAAGTAAAAAAGAGCTGAATAAACTCTAAATACAAACAAGTCAAAGAAAACAGAGAAAGTAATAGGGAAGAAAAAAATATATGTTTGCTCCTGAACAGAGGATTATTTACAAGGTTATTTTCTTCTTTTAACCTGCAGGATCATGACTACTGTACTTCCTCACACTCCTCTCCAGGTCTTTTGTTGTCAAACGGGGCAGCTCACTTATGTGACCATCAAATCTTGGCCCACAATCATATATTACTTTTAATGCATTTTATTAGCATTTAAATTTACTTCACAATTTAGTAATGAACTGAGTCTCCCACACAGTTATGCAACAACTGGTAAACAAGTAGAACTATTTGTAATTTCTACTTTTATTTAGGAATTCACCAATATTTGGTGTTAGAAATTTAAAACAATCCAGATGTATTGGTGGAATGTAGGCAACTGAACACAATTTGCTTTTTTTTTTTTTTTTTTTTTTTTTGAGATGGAGTCTCACTCTGTCACCCAGCCTGGAGTGCAGTGACACGATCTCAGCTCACTGCAACCTCCACCTCCTGGATTCAAGCAATTCTCCTGCCTCAGCCTCTAAAGTGGCTGGGATTACAGGTGCCCACCACCATGCTCAGCTAATTTTTGAAATATTTTTGGTAGACGTGGTGTTTCACCATGTTGGCCAGGCTCGTCTTGAATTCCTGACCTCAGATGATCTGCCCACCTCGGCCTCCCAAAGTGTTGGGATTACAGGCGTGAGCCACTGTGCCTGGCCTTTGCTTTTAAAAGACTCAATTAACTTTGATTTACCCTCTTCCTGTGCCCACTGACTACATAATAGATCCCTCTAGATATCAGACAGGCGTCTCAAAATTAACTTGTCTAGAACTAAAACTCTGATTTTCATTCCACTGAACATGAAACAAGACAAAACAAAGCAAAACAACTTCTTCCCATCTTTCCCACTTCGTTAAATGGCAGCATAATTTTTGTAACTGCTCATCCAAAAAAAATCTAGGGGTTTTCCTTGTCTGTTTCTCACACCACATATCCATCTATCAGCAAGTCATAATAAAATCTAAATCATAATTTAAAATAATGAACGTAGATGATGTAGGTTTGTAGAGTAGGATTGAATGCTCACATAATTCACCTGCTTTTTTAGAACATGAGCATACTGAGAAGAAAGAGTGTGAAGAAAAGAGAAAAGAATAACCACTCAAAACATCTCCCTGACTTTTATCTCCTCTCCCCTCATTTATTGATTCTGCCATAGGAGTTTGGATCATAATCCTGAAAGATGCAATTCTAAATGCCATAAATCTGAATGTTGAAATTATGAAAGCTAAATTGTGGGGATGAGATTAGCGTGTTTTTGGTTGTATGCAGCATAGTTGCACCATGTTAGTAGTATCATGTTAGGTATAACTATGATTTTGTTATTGCCTCTTTTTGGAAATTAAGTATAGTTTTAAGGAGATGCATATGGTTGCTAAATTGACAAGGAGTAGATGTGTGAACTTAATTTTATGTGTGTCAATGTGACTGGATTAAGGAATACCTAGAAACCTGTTGAAGTTTTATTTTGGGTATGTCCATGATGGTGTTTCCAGAGGCGATTAATGTGTGCGACTAGGTGGTATAGGTAGGGAAGGTCTTTTACTATTAGCTCTGATAATCTAATCCAACTCTGGATCTTGATTGGTATGTTCTTATTCTGCATCTTATTTTGAAGTCAAATTTGTTTGACTCAATTCCTAGTCAGCTTATTATTAAAGATAAAAATGCAACCCCTCCCCTTTAAGAAGCACTTTCAGTCTCCTGGCTATTTAGCCTGCTTAGGCTTGGGAGCTAGTTAAAAAGACATCTTCCCTGGCCCCATCTATCCTTGACTGATACCAAATCCAAAAGAAAAGAGATTATTTCTATGTAGGGTTTGAAACCTACTCTTGACTTTTCCTGGTTAAAAGTTTTTCCTCAAAAGCCTTCTTCAGTATTCTTTTCATGAGTTTCTTCTCATACTTCTGTGAGGTGTTTGACTTAATTCTCTGTGATGTGGAATCTTCACCACATGGGGCAGCTCATCTGGCTTGGAGTTAGGATACCTGACAGAAACTCATTTCTTTTCAAAAATGATTTTTTTCTCAAATAATTTTATTAACACATTTTAACTTTTAAATATAAAATCTTTCTAGTTTTTATCTAAGACATTTTTAAAAATGATATATAGACTCCCGACACCTCCTTATAAAGAAAGAAAAAAGAAAGCAAGGATAGAAGGAAGAAAGGAAGGAAAAGAGAGAAGAGAGAAAGGAAAAAATGGAGGAAAGAAGGAAGGAAGGAAAGGGAGGGAGGGAGGGAGGGAGGGAAGGAAGGAGGGAAGGGAAGGAAAGGAAGGCTCTGTTGCTTCAAATAAGTAGCTTGAAATTGCTTCCCATTTGTGTTGAGAAATGAGCATATTTTCAAACCAGTCAGACTCAGGCATGAGTTTAAATCTTATCTATGCTGCTTAATAGATGTGTGTCATTAGGTAAGCTTTTTAAAAACTATTTTTGCTATTAGAATGAGCTCCCGGAAAGCAGGGAATGTGACTCCATTTTGATACAAGTGCCTAACGCAGAGGAGGTTGGAGAATAAATGAATGAGTGACCCAACAAACCATGAAGCCACTGGATGTCTAAAGAGAGTAAAATGGAATGTTAGGAAGCGAGGAGGGGAAGACTCAGAGAAAGGATGTATAAGATTCTCTGAACATTTGTATTTTTAATGCGGCTAATATCTTTATCTTAGGGAATTGTTGTAATGAGTCAATAAGAATATTTGGGTGCTCACTTAACAATAACATACCTAACATTCATTTAAAACTTGCTGTATGTCAAACAGTAAACTATTTTACATGTATTATATAAATCTCAAGACATGCCTATGAGAGAGTGGTATTTGTTAATCCCACTTTACAGATGTGAAAACTGATAGTTAAAAGGTAAAATAATTTGCCTATAACTTTTAGCAAACAAGCAAAGAAGCTGGAAGTGGACCCTGCCTGATTTCGTCTGTGACCAAATCTGGACTCCAGATTACTCTGCTAACTGTAATGACTACTATATTACAATTTATTATTCCTATTCCTTGACAGCCTCTGTAGGGACGATGGCTGGCAAAACTTCTTTGCAAATGACTCTAGAGACTAAGTGACTACTGTGATCATAGCAGAATGGCAATATTCCTTTATGCTAAGAAAAGCCCCACTGACACTGAACTGCGCCATTCCCGGGCAGTTCTCTCACTTTGGGCTTGGAGTACTGCCCTTTTATGGGATGCTTCTTGATCCATTATTTGGAACTACAAAAATGCTTTAATGAGATCATTTTAAGTGTCATATCTTTAAGTGCTTTGTATAAATCAACAGTTGGAAAATATTCCGTATTTGTGAACTATGTTATAGTTACAATAATGGAAGTTTCAGCAAACTTCTCATTCTTCAACAAAGTAATCCTAAATTTGAAATTATTAGTGTACTTAAAAATCAATGAATAACTGGAACAATATCTAACTGCAAGAGAATCCCAAGAAATGTAATACTAAAATCTCACTTATAAGTAAATTGTGCTAGGAATAAAGATGCAAAATTAATAACTGGTATTGTCTTTATAGAGGGATCTCCATTTAATTTTCCTTTGATGAGCACAGTTCTTGCTGTATCCCTTCTATCACCCAATGGCACCCACTTTTTCCTCCCTTGGATATGCAGTGGTTTTATGACTTATTTATTTATTTATTTACTCAATTATTTGGCAACCTTAGGCTTGGTATTGTCATAAAGACTTGAAATATAAGGATGAATAGCCTAGTCCCTACTCTCTAGGACTCACAATTTGGTAAGTATAGATGCATAAGCAAATAACTGTGATACTACATTATAAGTGAGAAATAAAAGAAATAGCAAAGTGCTCAGAGCACTGGACATAGAGTTACAAAAAATATCTCTACCAGAGAGATCAAGAAAACCACAAAGAAGGCGACAATTAAGCTTCCCCTAGAAGAGTGAATCAGATTTCTTCAGAGGTAGACAGTGAAGGTAAAAGATCATTTTGGTTAGCATGAGCAAAGGCATGGAGGTGTGATGGTATAAGATGTTTGGGATGTTGTGACATCACATCGCATCAAGTCTACCAATGACAATATATAAACATATCTGTTTCATACTTTGTAATGAAACCATCTGTTAATTGAGACCTTACCTCACTTTTTATTGATTTTCCCCTTAGTTTAGTTTCCTTCCAGTCAGATTTTTTTTAAACTGTAGGTCATAAAACAAATTTAGCAGTTCTCTAATAGCATTTCTTTTAAATTGAATAGCATAGAAGAGACTATAATAATGTCAAGTAGAAAAATATCAGAGTGCAATATAACAGTAAAGTGCGTAATGTTTTTGTGAAACATACTTAATTTGTGTCTAAGTGTGTTTCTATGCATCTGTTCCATAATGTATTTCATATTGTGGGTCACAATAAAAAAAATTTGAAAGCCACTGCAGTAGTAATATTTTCTATTGCTTTTCATTGCACTCTTGTTATATTGGTTATGATTAAACCTTGAGTCCAAATGAACCTTGGTTTTTAATGAAGTGACAGGTGACACAGACTGACCTCATTTATAAGCCTGGCACACAGGCAAGCATCTGTTTTAGTGAATTCTAGTTACATTTTACCAGATGAAATGCTGCTAGCTCGGGAGTGAAACTATCATTCGTAATGTTATTTTAACACTACTTTTCTATTCTGGGTTCTAAACTATTAAATTAGAGACAATATATAAAGATATAACCAATTAGTTGTATATTTTCTAAGACACCAGCTTCTTCTAAAATAATCATTCATTTCTTTCAACAATTATTGAGTGTCTACTATATGTCTAATGTTATTCTACATGCCAGAGATATAGTGGTGGAAAAGACAAGGAAGGTTGTTGAAATAAACATATTTTACATTAAACATTTATATTATACTTGAGGTACTTGTGATTAAAGTGACATGACATAGACTTTTTTAAGATTTAGAAGCAAACTACAAGATATATAAATAAAGAAAACTTAAAAAAAAAAAACTTCAACTTAGACAACAGACGTCACACCACAGAATGTACTGCATAGGATATTTAAAACTAGATGAGGCAGGGTGTGGTGGCTCATGCCTGTAATCCCAGAAACTTTGGAGGGTTGGGTAGGAGCATCATGTGAGGCCAGGAGTTTGAAACGAGCCTGGGCAACATAGTGGGACCGTGTCCCTGGGCAACATAGTGGGACCGTGTCTCTGCAAAAAAAAAAAAAAAAAAAAAAAAAAAAAAAAAAAAAAATGATAAAAAATTAGCCAGAGTTGGTGGCTGTATTAGTCTGTTTTCACTCTGCTATAAAGAACTACCTGAGACTGGGTCATTTATAAAGAAAAGAGGTTTAATTGATTCACAGTTCTCCATGGCTGGGGAGGCCTCAGGAAACTTAACAATCATGGGGAAAGGTAAGGGACAGCACAGCATGTCTTACATGGCGGCAGGAGGGAGAGAAAGAGAGAGGGGAAGTGCTACCCTTTTAAAACCATTAGGTCTTGTGAGAACTCCCTCACTATCATGAGAACAGCATGGGGGAAATGGACCCCATGATCCAGTCACCTCCCACCAGGTCCCTCTCTCATCATTTGGGGATTACAATTCTAGATGAAATTTGAATGGGGACATAGAGCCAAACCATATCAGTGGTGCTCCCTTGTGGTCCCAGCTACCCTGACACTGAGATGGGAAGATAGCTAGAGCCTGAAAGGTCAAGGCTACAGTGAGCCATGGCAACGCCACTGCACTAGCCTGGGTGACAGAGTGAGAACCCTTCTCAAAAATAAAAAATTAAAAAATTAAAAATAAACGAATAAAACTAGATAAGACAAATGGCATATTTCACAAAATGATTTTTAATCTATTTCTTATGTAAAAATTAGAAAACATATGCTTATACATAACACAATTTGCCAGAAAAATGAGTCTTGCACAGGAGGGAATTAATATTTATGCTACTGTTGTGTTGTACTTAAAAAGTTTAAAGTTCTCCACTGAGAGTAAAGTAATAGATTTTTTAAATTGCGTATTAGATGGAGAGTAAACCTTGAACTTTACATATGAAATTTCTTTGATTTATCCTTTGTAGTTTTATATATGAATGGTGGTGAAAAGTAATAGCATTTATCGTTTGAAATTTCACAGTCTGTTTTTATTCCTAACACTATTTGTAATGACTATGCTAGGATTTACAAAATTTATTCTCTTTGCCTTTTTTTTTTTTGCCTTATGACATTAAAAAACTATATTTCAAAATATATCAATTGAAGGCCTTATAGACTAAGATGCTAGGTTGGGAAAAATAAACATATTTGACCTTACTGAGAAAGTGTTTTAACAAAATGTAAATAAATGTTTTAAGTTATTATTAAATATTTTTCTTCATGTATTTTTTAATACCATTGCATGTCTTCATACTGCTTTCTGTATCATTATTCTGACTTGCTTCCCAGGCTGTCTTTTGTCATTTTTAACTGCTCCTTTGAAGCTGTTTAGGAATATAAGTCTTTCTTGGTCACTTCTGGAAATTTATTTTACCAAATTTAACCCAGTGGCTATTTCAATGTTGTTTAATGTTTTCTCAAAGTGTCCTCTAACCTCAATCATTTATTGAAGGTTTGCTTCACTTTTCAGAGTGAGTACTACATATATTGTTTTCATTTGGGTTAAGGACTAAGAGAGAAAAGGAGAGTTATCTACATAGGAGAGAAAAAATAACATATTTTATTGATCATTTTTAAACTCAAAAAAGTATTTCTTAGAGAAATGAGAAAATTCATGTTTGAGACAATGTTGAAAGTTTAGAATGTGGGACACACATAGTAACCCAGAAACTTCCCGTGTTAAAGTTCTCTAACTGTGATCACTGATCACTTGAAAATAAAAACTAAACTGTTTAAATCTGGCTTGACTTCTTTTTAATGGTGTTAAGTTTCAAGGATGTATTTAAACATTTTTGATCTTATTGAGGTATTTGCTTCCTTTGCCTTCACATTAGAGAAGCTATAGTTGCTTCAATTGGACTACGTTTTCCTAAGGTGAACAGTTTGGGTTGAGTCCACACTAAGCTAAGAAAATACTTGGACAAAAGATTATCTTTGGCAAATGTATCAGTGAGTGATCATAATATATAAATAGAAATATTGATTTTGAAAAACACAAGATAAAAATCAAATGGGAATTTTTACATATGCCAAAAAAATTAAAATAAAAACACTATATCCGTGTCTCTTCAGAAATCTTTTGTATTACTTCTCTTTTGTCACCAAAAAAAATATTCAGCGCAACTCTTAGATGTTAATGAAAGAAAAAACACATTATTTATTTCTTCTGGTATTTTTCTTTTCGCTCTTTCTGAGAGACAGAGGATATGACATAATGCAAAATTGAAGACAAAAAAAAATACCTGGAAGAAATGAGCATGGAGAGGGAGTAATTTTGAATGATTGTGCTTTCCCAATTCCTCTGTAAGCTTCCTTTTTTCCCCCCAAACTGTATTTAGCATTGTTCCTGAATCAACAAAAACATTGCCTTACTCTTTGCTTTTTATAACACCAATAATGAACAATGTGACAAGAATATTCATATGTGGGGAGAAATAGGATGTAAGATTTTGAAAGTTCAAAGTGCTAAATTTTTTGAACTCATTACATATTTGGATAATTCTTAAATTAGCATTTATTGGCTGATGATGTTTTGATCAGGGAAAACTATCAAGAACATTTGATTTTTTACTAAATTGTATGTGTTCAGACACTCAAAATTCTTTGTTGGGGCTCTAGGAATACTCAGATCTGATCACATTTTAAGAAATTTTATCATTCAGATTCGTTTACTAAAACTCATCAGTAACGAGTTCTGTATGTTTTGTTGTTATTTATGTTTATCCAAGCTGTTATGTAGACCTTTTAAAAATGCCGTTTCTCCTTAAAATTAAGAATGACTATTTTTCTCTTCTTTTAGACAGCTAAGGAGGAAATGTGGAGCTGATAGCTGCAAAAGCAAATTGAACTAAAATAAAAGGGTTGGAGTTCAATGACTCCAAACTTTTCAATCGGTTTTCTCTTCTTCTTTATTACATGTATTGCCACTAGAAGCAAATAACTGATGCAGTTTCTGCCAGATAATAGCAATAATAAAGGTGAAATGTGAATTTTTTTTAAATTATGTCTAAAATCATCCACATCATTTAGCTATTGTGGATGTACAGGTAGTTTCTATTTGGGAGTGGGGCTAGGTAACTCATCATTATAAAAATGTTATCCAAGAAAGGATCACAATACCTGTGCCACTGCCATTGTAAACATTGGATGGCAATATACATGAAACTGATGAACATGAGAACAAAACAAAATAAAAAGTGTAATACATTTTATCTATGCTCCATGGGAGGTGGTAACGTGTGGGGATCAGCACACTCAGCAAGCAATCCCCGCGCATTAGAGGTGAATCAGACACTTGAACATCTGTCCACTTCATGGAAGACGTTTCATCTCAGAATACACGTACTAATAAACAACAGTTGGAGACAATTGTCTCTGACATTCAACATAACGCTGAGCTGAGGCTGAAAGAAGGAAAGGCGGAATTGTATTTCCTTTGGTAAAGCAAAAACAGCCTTGAGTACAGCCTCTTCTAAAAATCTGATATTTAAAGAGAATTGTAAGACATGAAAATGTTCAATTTGGAATGAAGAGTGGCCGAAGTTACTGGAAAGCTCGTGCCTCCGTCTGCAAAATCACTGGCCAGGAAAGCAAAAACTTTTCCAACACCCAATTTTAATATTGTGCTAAAGCCATTGACTCTGTTAAACCTCTAGAGTTAAATATGATCCCCACCCCACCCCCCACCTTTTCTCTCTTAGGTTAGTGTTTGGGGGACAAGGAGGGAGCTGGAGCTTGGCCCCAACCTCGGAATTGCTGCCAAGGGCTTGTAATACAATCTCTCCCCTTTTGAAGGGTAAATCAGTGTCAATTGCACTTGCTGTCCACCAGAAAAAGTAAGCATTTTACTTCCGCTCGGTCTATGAGGACTGATGAAATGTAGGAAATCTGTTTCTGGCAGGGAGAAAAAATCGTTTTCCCAAACAGCACTAAAAGGAGCCATCAGAGAAGTATGAAGAGGGGTAGTGTGGCTGTAGCTGCTGCCGCTGCCGCCAGGCTGGTGGGGTGCGGGGAGCGGCTGCTGCAGGACCTGTGCCTGGAGGGGGCCAGCCCCGAGAAGCTGCAGGAGCCCAGCCTGGAGCCCAAGCGCCTCTGAGAGCCGCCACCAGCCCAGCTCGGGACGCCGGGGTGAGCACGACTGGCTGGCCCAGTTCTGCGCCAACGCCGCCGCAGCGTGCGCGCTCTGCAGCCGGGGCTCACGGGAGCCCCTGCCTGTCTGCTGCACCCGGGGCGGCGGGGGAGGGGAGAGGTCATTCAAAAATAACCTCAGGAACGAGGCGGGTAAGAGTGAAGAGCCGCGGACAGTTGGACAGGCTCTTTCTCTAAGAGTGGGTATTCACTGCAGGGGGTGACTTTCTGATTCCCTGGAAACAACCATGTGTTCCTTATCCCTATTGTGGAACACCCCAGATGACCGCAGCACGTAAGCCCTCTGGGGTGGCTCTGCCAACCAGGGACAGAGTGAGGATTTTTAACGAACACATCGATTATAAATGCACACATATGCATTCGTGCACAAGAGTATCTGTAATGCATGCTCAGCATTGTCTGTTATGGTGGGGTGGGATAGAGCCAGAATGGTCTTAAAGGGCTGATCCTGAATGTTTTACTTGAGTCGTTGAGGCCAGAATGGGAGGAAAGCTCGCCACATGTGTGATCTGGGGTGATACTCACTGTTTGTGTCTGATGAGTTTGATGAAATTGAGTTTTATGTGAATAAACAAACGCTAGCCGATATACATCAACACACTTCGGGAAGATTTTGCATGGTATCGTTCTTTTTGTTCAGTCCAAAGTTGAGACTGGAATCTGAAATTGTTTGGGGAACAAAGGAGGCAATTTTGCTTTAGAAACATTATTTATACTGGCAAAATTAAATTCTGTCAACTCAGTATGGTAAATTACCATTAACTTAGCCCAGGTATCCGAAGAAGTTTCCATTGTCTTGAATGAAGAGGGAGAAAAAGCGAGGGTTAACAGATTCTGTTTCTGCATTCCAAAAACAATCGAGGTTGGGGGAGGGTTGTTAATTCTTTTCCCAGTTAACCTTTTTGAAATCACAGTCTTTACCCTCTCCACTGTCTTCATCTTCATCCTCTCACCTCCGTGATCTTCTTACAGTGAAGAGTTTGCAAAACTTTATTCTTATAAAATTATCTCCTCCAACCCTCTCCAACAAAGTTAGATCAATTGTGTATGAGAGATCTTATGCCAAGGAAATAAGATCTGATTGTGCACAGGAACACCCATTTGACATCCTAGTATTAAAATAAAGGCTTAGACAGTTTGGATGTACCAGCATGGCAAAGGAAGTCCACTTTTCCTCCCCACGAATCCCCTGAGATTCACAGAGGCAAGGCAGAGAACAAGACCTGTGCTTCTTTACTCCAAACTCTTAGCAGTGTGGACACTGATTAACTGCAGCTGGAGTCTGATTTGCCCAGCCTGTCTTTGATATTGATCAATGAACTCCTTCTCAAGGAATGCTTTCCTCTAACTGCGGTGAAGATGGTGGCTCTGGTGGTCCTCTCCAACATGGGTGTCTGGGTTTTGACTGCCTAAGAGAAGGTAAGGGACGGATGGATGAGGCATGGGACAGTGTGCCTTTGCAATGCACCTTGGAGACTTTGCACAGGGCTGCCTGAATGGTCTCTTACATGGAAAAGGTAGCTTGGATTTCAGCCTGAATGCTACTGAAGTTTGGGTTTATTTCATTACTTTATTGCTAAACACTATGCTGTGGTGTTATGGACTGTGCTTTACTGGGAAATAATTTCACATGGCAAAAAAATATTTCACCTGGTGCAAAAGGTCATGTGATTGCCCTGGAATTTTTTAGCATCTTGGTTAGAAACTTCAGTTAAACCTCAAACTTTCGAGTATGGTGAAATACCTGGTCTTATATTAACCCTAAGTATGTTGTGTGTTACTTAAAAATCTTAACTTCAAGACTGGAAGTCTGCATTGAAGACTCAGGGAAACTCTGGAAAACTAAATTACCTTGGTTGAAAAGGCATGATGAGGCTAGAACGGTTTGCAGAGAGACTTTTGTTTAAAACTGCAGGGCATGTTGTAAGGTTGGTTTGGTATCTTTGTGGTTTTGATATTAAGGTCCAAACAGGATCCAACTGCTTCTTTAAACCTGAGCAACTAGGAAGGTTTCCACTCAATGTTTTTTGACTAGAGAAATGAACTGGAGTAAAAGTAGAAAATCATCTGTTGTCAAAATTAAGTAAGAGGCTTATGTAATTTTCTGTATTAAATGTTTTCAGCATCAATACAATTAAAACTTTGCTAATTTTACTCCCTCATGTGAGACCATGTCACATATGTATATATATTTCCACAGAATGTAGAACCCTGCTGGTTCTTAACTACATTATAGTTAACTAAAACAGAAATCTTTATATTAAAACAACAGAAAAGAATTTTCTCAACTTAGATAAAATTTTGTTGTAAATCCTTAAATATTCTAGTTGTTAATATTGTTAATGACTGTCAGATGGTTTTCTATTTTAATTATGTTCCAAGCTAATCTGGTAGGGGTTAAAAAAACCTATGCTAAATTGTTTGGAAGGATGGTTTAGTATGATTTTTTTAAAACTTTAAAATATCCCTAACAACATGAAAATATAGAAAATCAATTCCCACTCAGGTTTTTTAAATCATGATTTGAGAAGAAATTGTTATTTGTAACTACACCATCATTTCACCCAAGACAAATCAAGATGGGACTGTGGGATAAGAAAGAGATCTCTAAAAGAGTCAGCACTACACAAAATTAAGGATCACAAGAGCTGAGTAGGATACTTTTAATAATTATGACTAAACAGTCTTGTTACTGTGGGCAAAATATCCTCTTAGGCTACCAACCCCTTATTAATAACAGGGAGTTTGAATATATTGTTATTGTAAGTTTCCTTTGAATTTAAAGATTGTTATTATGGAATTAGATAAACTACCATTAAGTGTCATTTTGCTTTATGTTTGGTGCTTTTCAATTTGTGGATAAGTTGCTCTACTGAACCCAAGGTGGAGGTCCCATTACAAGGTCTGAAATTGCCTTTCTGTTGAAATTATGGACTTTATTTTCTGATTAGATCTTTAGAGTAAGATTTCGTATCCATGACATTGGTTGAAAATGTATATTTTGTGAGATACTATTAGTCAGCCAAAATGAATCACAAAAGAGTAAAGAACTCACAATGATGAAAGAGACATCTAGAACTTTCCCGGGTGGTTTATTCTTTGAGTTCAGCTAGAAAAATGGCATTTTCTCTTTCCAGATTTTGGAAGGGTATTTGATTTGGAGCACTGTTTATTTTTAATTTTAAAAGGTAACGTGATTGACCAATAAACTATTTCCTCAATGTTTGACACCTGTAACACATGAAACTGAATAGATGTGGGGAAAAATACTGCAGATGAGAGCAAAGATTACCTTTAGGGGAGGAGACCTTTGACTGTGGGTTGATTAGGATTCATTGTTTTCAATGTTCACAGCTGAGTCTGTGTGTGTAGATGGGGTGGTGGTAGTGATGTCCTCTCACACTTACATTGAGAGGTATATAGCACTTCCCTATTAACTGATTAATCAACATCTTAGGGGCAGCATTCTTCTCCATATGAAGAAAACTTGGAATAATCCATTATCTACTGTATCATTAATACATTTATTTGTTCTCCCTCTTGTCCTTTGTCTTTTCTTAATGATTTAGAGTTCTATAAAATACTCCTATTTTGTCACAGAATTGCTTTTCTTTTTGGGATAAGTCAATAGAAGTTTTATTTTGGCACATTTCTGATGGTGATCATTTCTATTTTGCTAATAAAAAACATATTGAATATTAAATATATGCCAAGCATTGGCACAAATATTTAATCCTCACAATTACCTTTAAGGTTTCGGCCTCCCTTGTATATAGTAGAAAACACGGGTACAAAGAGGAAAATTCATATGACTAGAATAGAATAGCTACTAGATGGTTAGGTAGTGGAGCTATTATTTGACCCTGGACTTCTGATTCCAGTTCCAATATTCTATTCATTATTCAGGCTTCTAAGTGAAATCTCATAGCTGACAGAAGTGTATATCATTTCATTTTTTTTGTCTTTCCAGTTGCTTTTCTATGTAATGTCGCAATGCATTTTCTCTAACATGTCAGCAAAGCCTAGAGATAAGCCAGAAATCATCTTGGTCATAGTCAAAGCACACCTCTAGGTGGCACGGAAGAATACTTTTTCTTCAGAGTCAAAACTATGATGTCTTCAGCTGGGATTCTGGGACAACAAACTAGACAGAGTCTTTAAACATGTGATATTTTACTTACAAAGTCATTATTTTTTTCTTTTTCTCCTGGGCTATTTCAAGTCTCATCATATTCATAATTGTTATTCCAGAATCACTTCTACTATGGAAAGAAAGAAAAAATATATACACACACAGTCTTTGAAGGATTTAGTATTAAGTTTCTGCATGTTTTTCTCCTTAAGTTTTATTTTTCTGGATTCCTAGACCTAAGGGTTGGTTATCCATTTTAGGTAGACCGAGAAAGCTTGGAGGAGCCATAGAAGTATTTGAGTACTTACTCCCCTTTTAAAAGTGATTGGCTTTGTTTAATAGTTACCAAAGTTACTTATCAAGCTTTTAAAATACTTGGACTATATACACTTTATTGGAAACATCATTCAGTGTTTAGGCACATTATACAAAAAAGTTTTTCTTTCTCACCTCACTGTTTTCTTCAATTCTAGTGGATCATCAGTCACTTTATTTCCCACCTTTTTTAAAAGATACCCCTTGGCATCTCTTGTGGTTTTGAACACTTTTGAATGAATTCAAAAGAACTGAAATGATCTTTTTGTGTAGCTTGTTCTTTACGATGTAATTCATCTGATCCATATTGACCAAACATTTCTTTAAAAAGTTATAAGGAGGGTAAAATTCCATAGTGATCTTTTTATGGGAATAATATAAGTTAATTTGACCTTTCTTCACCACAACATAATCATTTTCGTTGGAAACTACTTCACCATGGGGTAAATTCTCCATACTCCAAATTTTGATCATGCTAGCTGAATCCATTTTTCATGTTTCGTATTCATGGGTTAGCCAAATCTAAATCCAAGACCTGCAGGTATTGACTTTCAGCCAAACCGTTGAGTCATTTAAGTTTGGCAGTGATTTGAAATGTGAAAAAAAGATCATGAGAAATTGGATTGAGAATCTGAATTCTTTTAAGAAGGGACTTAAACAGAAGAGTCCTTATCTATGACAGTGACTTTAGGTTTCTACATATTTGACATATGTCTAATTGTGTAACTTCTATTGCATGTTAATTGCTCACTAAGCTTTCTTTCTCTCACCTCTGTCTCCTGGGAAAATGTAACTGTATTTTTGCTTTTTTCTCACCACTAAACTTTTGACTATATACAAAGTAACAAAATAAAAATTGCTTAATTATTGTTTTTACTTAATGTTCATCTCTAATTATTAAAAGGTAGTTTGAATTACTTTTCTGGCAAAACACAGGACAGAGTACATGAGAAATAAATGTGCCACTGTCAAAGAAAATAAAAAGTTCACTGTTTAGAGGTTTTGAGGGAAAGGATTGTGTCCTTCTGGCTCATTGAAATTGTTACATGCCATTAGGCTTACTGTAAACTATCCCTTGATAAATTCTTTGCTGGACAATGAGCTTAAGAATCTGAGGTGTCTTCTTGCTTTTATAGAGCAAAATAGGACTCTGATGCTTAAATGGAAGTCACAGAGCACATAATAGGGTGTAGGTAAAGTTACTGAACAGCCACATCTCACTTTCAGGAAAGTAGTGGAAGAGATTGTGTCTTGAGAAGAAAGGCATTTTAGAGGTAACCCTTTTAAGATTTAAATTAGTTATTTAAATATATGAATCATGTGCTTATATGTATTACTTAAATGTTTCTGAGGCTAGCAGGCATATAGGAATCTTAACCAGCTACAGGGAGAAGTTTTGTTTTTCTAAGACTAGACATATTTTTTTTTAACTGGGGCAGAAAATGCTTTAGGTTTTTGGTGTTTAATCACAGAATTTGGAGAAAACTTTAGGACTTTATATGGATAATGTCATTATTAACTACGAAATAATAAAAAGTGGCGATGTTCTGATTCCCGTAATGACAATCTAATAACATATGACAAGGTCTATTGAAAGCAGTTCACATTTGCAATGGTTGACTTTAGATAGATATATATAAGATGTTTTCAGAGAAAATTTATGGTAATTTTTTCAAAAAATTACTCGAGAGTAATTTAATTAGAAATGAAATTGTGCTTTTAAATACTGTATTTATGATACCTTTTAGGTACTTACTCATACTCCCAACAGTCTTTTCTATTACTACAGCAAAATATTTGGGAGATGTTCCCACTTTGCATTTTTCTAAACACCAGTGTCTTATTTGTTCTTCAAAAACAATATTTAAAAGAAATTAACTTATGTTAAGTGAATTAGAGTTTGAGGTTAACTGGAAGGGAATACTGTGTAGAGTTTCAAATAATAAAACCAAAAGGGGAATATATTACTTATTGGTAACTTTAAAATGCCATAAATACTGGAATATCACTGAAAACCTCATGATATGATATAAACGTTACTTCTTGCCTATTGCAAATATTTTCATTTTCATTGTCATACAGTCATAATGCATCTGGTTATTTCGTAAGCATATTTATATACAGAGTAGAATCCTGCATGTTGTTAAACATTATGACTATTATATTAACTGCTTCATTAGTTCTCCTGTAGTCTTACATTCTATAAATACGAAAGTGCTATATTCTGTCCGGGCATGGTGGCTCAACGCCTGTAATCCCAGCATTTTGGGAGGCTGAGGCAGGTGGATCACTTGAGGTCAGGAGTTAAAGACCAGCCTGGCCAACATGGCGAAACCCCATCTCTACTAAAAATTACAAAACAAACAAACAAAAATGCTATATTCAAGGCCAAATATATATTCAAATACCTTTTCTACAACCCAAGTAGGGGATTGCACTACTCACAATATGATCAGGTTAATGAAAGCATCCTTATTTTTATAGATGTAAGATATTTAAGTACTTCTACTCTAAAGATAATTTCAAACAAAACCCAGCATGTAAAACAAATAAGGTGGAAAGATAAAAAGCAAGAAAGAGAAAGAGATTGTTGTAGCGATAGCAGAGGACAAACAAACACCTCCGGCAGCATTTATTAGAACTATGCTGCAGTTCTTGGGTTATCCTCAATATGGGTTCTTGGCTATTCCATTTTGTAAAAATGTGTCATTACAGAAAGAGTAGTGGTCTTCAGAATATGAAGACTCAGGTTCAAGCCTAGTTCTGTCATGACCTAGCTGTATGGTCTTGGTGAATTCACTTATCCTCTTTTTTAATTTTTAATTTTTAATTTTTTTTAATTTTTCTTTCTCTTGTTTCTTTGCCTGCAAGAGAGAAGTGTGGTAGAGAGTCTTTGGGTGTACCTCTTCCCCTGCTTCTCACCCAGTTCTCTAAATTGTGAGTCCATGATTGCTTGGCCGTCTCCAAAAAAGACATAGTTTGCTTAACCTTTTAGGCTATATTTTTAAGGGTAATGATCATGTGTTTACAGTGAGTTGTAAAAATGCTGTCATTGCTAGTGTTCAGTTGTAAAATTTGGTGAAAATCTATGGTTTTAAATAGCCCAAACAATGGAAGTTAACAAATTGGACACTAACATTTTAACTTTTTCTCGTGTTTCAATATGTGGAATTTCTTGCTTAGAAACTGGCTCTTTCCAAGTATATTGTTTCACACAAACTTCAAGCTTCTTGTTTGATTTTCTATTTGACCTTTGATTGCTGCTGTTTCCTACTAAGTGGTTGGCCAAAAGTGAGAGGGCCAGTACAGATAAAGCAAATAGTGTTTCATGGGGTTTAATAATTAATAAACTGAACTGTCATCAAAACACCCATGGATCCAGTTCATTATAATGTCATGATGACAACATTTTGTGAGAGAAGTCTGTATAAAAAGCAATTGCTCTTTTGTTTCCAAAACAGGTATTACAAGTGGATAAATAATGTGCACTGCTCTGAGCCCAAAGGTACGCAGTGGACCTGGCCTCTCTGATATGCATCAGTATAGCCAATGGCTAGCCAGCAGACATGAAGCTAATTTGCTACCAATGAAAGAAGATCTGGCCTTGTGGTTAACCAATCTATTAGGTAAGGTTATAAGATCTCATTTTGTGAGCAAAGATAACAGTTTTTGTTTTATTTTTCCTCCTGTAGTGTCCTTCACCTAAGCATGTGATAGCACCTTGGAAAGAAAGACTTTTATTATTTGGCATTTGCATCTGGGAAACCTGAAGCAGGTGGAAAATTTAAGTGAATTTCCCAATGTCTGTCATATTAACTGTGCTTAGTAATTCCAATATGACGCACTCAAATGTGGAAATATGCAGTCAGATTGCTTATTTTATCTATATGCTGGTCTGATTTATTTTTGGCTTTTCTTTCATGCAGCTGACCAATTTGACCTATTCTTTTGACATCGTACACAGGCCACAGTGTCTGTAAAATCTGGCTTCTAAATCTGGATTTCTTTGCCCTACTTTTACAGCACACCTTCTAAAACTGCTGAATACCCAAACTCAGGAACAAAATCATGTATTCTTTTTCCAAATGAGCTGACTAGAGTCATCCAACCCTGAACTAAAATTTTTCTTTTCCATTTGCTTTTGTTTTTAAGGTCTAGTCTAACAGTACTTTTGCTGACCTCATGCTACCTCCTGGTAAAGATGCCTCTCCTTTTGTTGCTGTTGTGCTTTCATATTCACAGGATAAAATTTCAACTATGTGAAAAATAGAATCACATGTTTAAAGGATCATCATATATCGCAACACTATTGCCACTAAGTTTTTTATAGAGAATAAATTTAATTTAAATGTGAGAAAAAAGATCCCTGTAGACTTTATAAGATATAAGATTTGAGCATATCATTTGCAGGGGAGATTTCATCAGCACTATTTTATTATTTAAATCATCTGTCAAGGTAACAGTTGTTATCCTCATTTTCTAGCTAATGAAACTAAAGAGCTTAGTGAGGCGCACCCTGTCCATCTGAAATTTTAGCAAGGTTTGGCAGAGGTTTAGCACATTTTATCAGGGTTTTGCTTGCTCTCCATGGCTCTGGATTTTTTGCATGGCTTTTGTATTTATTTATTGTTTAGTCCTTATCCTAGGATTTCTTTATCCTATATTTCTTTTTTCTTCATGGTGTGCACACAATTTTGGCAACTGTGTAGTCTAACCAAGGCTACTGAATATGGGTATGCAAATTGTACCCTTCACCAACAGATAGTGAGGTCAGAAAAAGAAGAAGACACTCCCTAGAAAGACCCTTCACACTGCTATGGAAGTGTCTGCCCCAGAAGGAAGGGGCTACACCTTTCAGTAATTCATTCATGCAGAGGAGGACCTTTTATCTCCATCAAGGAGAGGGAGTTATTTAAGCCTAAACAGATGGATTTTTCTCTCTCTGCTGTCTTTTTGGGGTTCACTAATGATTGCCATATTAGTAATTAATTATTAAATTTGAGCTATCAGTTTTCAGATACAGGCAATCACAAATATGGTAGTATAGAATAAAAGTTAAGAGCACAGGCGCTGGAAATAGACTGCCTGTGTTTGAACCCCACCTCTGCCACTTGCTAGCAGTGTGATCTTGGGCAAATTACTTACCTCTCTTGTGCTTCATTTTCCTCATCTATACAGTGGTAATAACAGTAGTAACTACTTTTTAGGGCTGCTGTGGCAGTGAATGATTAAAATATGTATAATACTTTGAACAGTATCTGGCCCTAGTAAACACTATATTGTTGTTATTATTATTCTGCTTATATAGTTCAGTAAAACTTAATTTGATTTTGTGCATAAATTTATTCTTTTTTTTCAACAAACATTTGAGTGTGCAGCAGCATAAGCATTGGTAAAAAAAAAATGGACTCTGGAATAAGAATGCTTCAATTCAAATCTTGGTTTTACCACTTATTATGTGATACTGGGCAAGTGTCTTATTGCACTGTGTCTCAGTTATATAATCTGTAAAATAAATACCATAATAAAACCGACCTTATGAGATTGTTGGGGGTTTGAATGAGATAATTTTCTTTAGAAGAAGGTATGGCACATAATCAAGCAGTAAATAATAACTATTATCATTATTGTGTTCCAGACAGTCATCTAGGTAATGGAGGACAGTGATTAAGAATAGACATAGTACCTATTCTTGCAAAGCTTAGATTAGCAAAAAAACACAGTAAATAAGTAATTGAATATATAATCTATTACTTGTTATAAACACTAAAAGATACAAGTTGCAATTAAAATGTAAATTGAGGTGGGAGTAGGGCAAGGGATCAGAGGGCTTGTGAAATCTTCTTTATGGGAACGTATATTTAAACTGAAAACTGAAGATTAATAGCTAGCCAGACCAAACATGGGGTAAGAGCCTTTGCGAGGAGGGAAGGGCATGTGTTGAGGTAGGAAGGAGCTTGGTACATTGCAAGCAATGAAGCAAGTCTAGTTTCAACAGAAAAGAGGAAGAGAGTTTCATGAGACATGTTCGGGCTAGATCATATATTACTTTGAAAATCATATTAAAGAGCTTATAATTTACAGTATGATCTATGAGAAGCCATTGAAATGTTCTAAACAGAGGAAGAGTGTGATTAATTACAGTATAGCCTGCTTATACAGGTATGCTATAATGTCCTGTGACTTGTCATCAAGGGCATTTTATTTAGTGAGTGTGGTCATTTACAAGGCAGCTTGATCAGTGTGAGCAGCCCAAGACAGCCTCAAAGAATAGAGAGTCAGTGTGTGTAATGGAAAGATCCTTGGATTAAAAATCAGGAGACCTGGCTCCTAACTGGGCATCAGGAGACCTGGCCTCTGGTTCTGGCTCTGCTACTTGGTAGGAAACTTGCCCAAAGTCACTCAGCTATCTTTTCTGGGCTCAGTGTCCTCAACCATAAAATGAAGGGGTTGAAGTAGATGATCTCTAATGTCCTTTCCAGATCCAAAAGTCTGAGTTTTAGGAAAGCCATCTCTTGAGACCCAGTTTGGGGTAGTTGAGACAGTCATTAATATATATATATATAGATAAGGAGAAGATTTACATAAATGAATGACTTTTTTTCAAATTAAGACTTTTTTAATGGTAGTAGTTATAACACAAATGCAACTGATGGTTTATGAAATTTTCTCAGAAAAGGAATCCTAAAAGAATCTCAAGATACAGTAAAGTTTGACCTTTGAATTGACTTCAGTTCATACAAAGTAGACAGATAATAGACTTCAAGTCAATACTCTCATGGCAACTTGAGAAGTGTACTAATAACTTGAGATTATTAAAAAGTGGTAAAACATTTGGAGGTAGAAAAATGCATTGTGTACTAGAATGGTGATAATAAGGAGGGTAAGAATAAATTTATAGTTATGTTAGAAGATATTTTTCTTACACTTAGATACATTTAGTATTCACATACTTTGGAAATAGAAAAATTAAAGTGAATTTTAAAATAATTTATTATTGGCTGTTTTGTCACTTCAGAAATATTTGCAGACTTTTATTTTGCAGTTCTTTTTCAAGTCTTGCTTTTTATCTACTTGAAAGAGATAAAAAGTAAAAAACGTAAAAAGATAGTAAGTCTTGAAAGTAGCTTCGGAACTGATATAGCTCCTCTGAATTCCTAGGTGAGGTAGAAATTTACATATTAAATTAAAGCTTTTAATTAGGTTTTGCTGTTGTGCAAATTTGCTGCTTATTTCTAGTATACTTGTCTAAAATGTAATTTTTTTCTTTTATACTTTTCAAAAGGCATATTAATGATATTCTAAATTCAGATATTTCTGATCCTACATATAAACTGTCTATTAAAAACATGGTTCCTTAAATAATACTCCATTTGTATTCTGATATTTTGATGGATAAAAATGATTCGATAGAGAAGAAAGTGATTTTGTTAGTTCATAAACCAATGTTCATATTCATATAACATATGTATGTATTATACTGTCATTTCCAGGAAATATACTTACTTAATCACTAATAGTAATAAATATCATTTTAAATTCCTAGGCATAGGATTAAAGCATCAACTGCAAACTTTTAAGCTAGCTGAAATTTATATATTAGAATATAAAATACCAGCTATCTTGTGATGTTAACTAGTTAAAATGAATAAGTGGTCTATAGTAGCTGGGATTTCTCTAGGGGGTAGCACACACTGATTAATGAGAAGATTATCATGTAATATTCACTGACTATTTACATATCCTTGGATATATCTGCTGATCTTATAGAAAATACTCTTCGTAGTCCTAGTATGTTTTTGAATAATGGCTGGCACCATGGAGCAGTTTTGTGACCAACATTCAAAAAAGACAGCAAAGCAGTCATGAAGATCTTATCATCTTTCTTTTTGTAAACTTTTTGTAAAGTTTCTTTAGCCATTGTTGCCTATTGTACATTAAATATACACATTTCATTTTTATTTTAGGTCTTTTGTTATTTTTGCTCATGAACCAAATATTGCCAATTTGTTATTTAACTATGCCCTTAGGGTATATTAGAACGTGAAATGCACAAATAAATAAATCATGGGGAAATTTTTAATTGTCATTGTGAGCAAACAGCATGTTATTACATTAACAGTCCTGGATTATGGCAACCACCCATTATTCAAATACATTAGACATATTCTACTACTTTTATAATTATTGATGGACTTTTTAAGAATATTATTGGCTTGGCTTTGATTATATATTAAAATAAGTGTTCTCAAATTGTCTATTTCACATGTATTTTTAATTTAAAATGATGGCTTACCTTTATTTTCAATTAATATTTGTCTAATGCTATATAAATTACATGAGAGTATATATATTTTAAAGAAAGGATTATAGTTGTTAAACATGAAATAAATTAAAATTGTTCTTAAAGCTTATAGATCTTTAGGATATAGGCATATGTGTTTGGATAATGCAGGGACTTTGAATAAATCATCAGATATATTAAAAATCAAGTTGTGCTGAATTGATTTTACTTATGTTTAGAAAATGCATTGACAGTTGATGTCATGGTGATTTTCCCTTTCTCTGAGCTTTGTACATGCATATAAAAGAAAATGCAGTTGTTTTCCACTTAATATGAGCAATATGTAACATTTCATTTTTTTCAGTTATTCTTAAAAATAACATTTTCAGCATTAAAAATGTAAGCACCTATTTATTAGGGTTGCTGCTATCAAATACAGCTACTATCTAATGAATTTGGAACAGCTTGCTTTTCTTTTTTCTTGTGGGCCTTTTACCAGATACTTATTCTGCAGGGTTCTCACATTCTTGGTATAGCCAATAAAAATTCCTTAGGACAGGTGGTATCTTGTGTTAGTTCAAAAGTTTACAGAATAACCTTCATGTTCACAAGTTGACACCTTTCAGAGCAGTTATCCTAATTTTGTATGTGACTTGTGCAGCAGAACCAGCTTGATCTTTTTTTGATGTAAATGCAGGGTAGACACTTGAAAATCAGTGTGAAGCAGGTGCTGGTCTGGGGATTTTGCATATAATGAACTGTTTCCTATCTCACAAACTTGAAACTTTAGTCTCAAAATACTGAATAATTTTGGTTAAAGAGAGCATATGAACCACTTTGAATTCTCCAGTTAGAAAATATATTTGTATTGAGAAATACAGTGGGGATGAAAATAGAATTTGATAGCATCTGGATCATCTTTAGGGATTAAAAATATATCAACTTTCTTCTTCAGTGAATCATGCCAAATACCAGAACTTGCCTGAATGATATTGTTAGCCATTCTCCAATCTACAAGGTGGATTGCTATTCATTTTTCAGCACCACAATCTTCCATCCCAAGCTTTTTTTTTCCCCTCTAAAGAGGTTTCTGTGGTGTTTCTACATAGAAAAAGACAGTGGCATGAGGGAGAAAGCATTGTCATGGAAAATAGTCATTTGTGTATTCAGCAAACATTTAAGTAGTCCAGCATAGTGGCTAAAAGCATGGACTCTGAACCTAAATTGCCAAAGAGCCAAGTTCCTCTACCCGCGAATTAGGTGACCTGAGGCAAGTTACTTAATCTGCACATCTGTTTCATTATCTGTAAAATGGATATAATAGTAGCACCCACTTCACAGTTTTCTTGAGAAGACTCAATACATGAATACATGTAAAATGCTTAGAACAGTACTTGACATATAATAAGAACTCAACTGTTAAATATGATTATTAGAATTCTTTAGAAATTTAATACTGCTAATTTATTGGGAAGAAAACATTCTTTCTCAGCAACTTAGAAAATTAAAAGGATTATTTTTTCCAGGTGGCCCCAGTCTAAAACACTTATAGGCTGATACGTAAATCTTTATAAAAGTTATGGCAAACATATTTCTGGGAGGAAACCACTGATGTGTATATGTATGCATGTTGATTATAGTTGCCTGGCAAAATATTTCAGGCAGATGTCTATATCCCACCATTGAGCTATAATGTTTCAACATAAAGCAACTAGCCACAATATTTAATCAAATTTCCTGATTTTGATCTACTGGCAAGTTGTCATTCTTGACTAAATTAATCATGTGAAGACCAAATATCGCAATTATAAATTCAGGAAGTGAAACTATTACTTCTAGACTAGGACACTCTAGATTAATGTTCAAACCAATGTCTTTACGGACCAGCGCCAGTCAGGACTTTAACATGATTTAATTGTATTCATTTATTGTTCTTTCTTTCCCTACAAACACCAACCACGATGAAATGCTGAGGTTAGGGAAGAAATGATTCTCCAGTGCTAAAATCACACTGCTTCCAGTACATGTAGTCTGATGTGTTAAACCAGGTGCACAGTTTAAACTAAAGAAGATCTGATTCTGTGTAACAGAGATATTTACCTTCGTATGACTTTTACTTGAAAAAGTGTAATTATTTCTACACAGCCTATTCTCAAGAATTTGCCATGGATAAATTCAGCTACTTTTATATTGTTTTTTTTTTGAAAAAAATGTGGCACATATACACCATGGAATACTATGCAGCCATAAAAAATGATGAGTTCGTGTCCTTTGTAGGGACATGGTTGAAACTGGAAAACATCATTCTCAGTAAACTATCGCAAGGACAAAAAACCAAACACCGCATGTTCTCACTCATAGGTGGGAATTGAACAATGAGAACTCATGGACACAGGAAGGGGAACATCACACTCCGGGGACTGTTGTGGGGTGGGGGGAGGGGGGAGGGACAGCATTAGGAGATACACCTAATGCTAAATGACGAGTTAATGGGTGCAGGAAATCAACATGGCACATGGATACATATGTAACAAACCTGCACATTGTGCACATGTACCCTAAAACCCTAAAGTATAAAAAAAAAAAAAAAATACAAAAAAAAAAAAAGGACAAAAAAAAAAAAACTGTTGATAATATTAATGTAATAAAGAATGAGATAATGTATCATTCCCATATAAAGATTATAACTGATTTCTTACAATCATATATTGATTGTAATCATAAAGTATATATTTAATAATTTTTAATCATTGGAAAGAAAATATGTTACACATGAAGTTTTTTAAAAAAGTCTCAGACTTGTGTTTTTTCTTCATTTGAGGTAGTACATTTCAACTATAAAGTATGTAATAGTCTGTTTCAGCCAAAAAAAACTCACCTTTCAGAGCTATAAAATATACAGAATTGAAAGCTGACACCTAATATATTTTTCATTAGATACAGATGTTCAATGTGAAATTCTTTTTACAAGTATTCATGAAAAACAGGATAACTAAAAAGATATAATGCATAAAAAGTAAAAATCATACCTTTGGTAAATTGTTAATGGCTTTTTAATGAAAGCCATTTTTTTTTCTTTTTATGATTTACATGTTCTTTTAAGTATTTTGTAACTATCTTATAACTTAAAATTATGAATGGAATCTTCAAATTGCCATCGAGCTTAATGAAATAAGAATACATAAAGATCTATTACAAATGTAGAAAATCTTGCAAGTAATTTGTAAAGAAATAATTCAACAATTTAGAGTAAAGTTTATCTTCTTTATCTTAAAATTTAAACATATTTGAATAACATTATAATTAAGAAAATTATTTCTAATATTTACTTTCTGTAATTTTGTGAAATAATTTTCTTATTAGAAAATGTGGCCTGGAGCGGTGGCTCATGCCTGTAATCCCAGCACTTTGGGAGGCTGAGGCGGGCAGATCACTAGGTCAAGAGATCAAAACCATCCAGGCCAACATGGTGAAACCCTGTCTCTACTAAAAATACAAAAATTAGCTGGGCATGGTGGTGCATGCCTGTAGTCCCAGCTACTTGGGAGGCAGAGGTTGCAGTGAGCCGAGATCATGTCACTGCACTCCAGCCTGACGAGATCGCACCACTGCACTCCAGCCTGTGGCTAGTCACTTTCTGCTAAAAAAAAAAAAAAAAAAAAAAGAAAAGAAAAAAAGAGAAAATGCAGGCCAATATGTTGCATACACAATACAAATTCTGTTATGCTGGCTTTTTTGTATTTTGGGCATGCTACTTTCGTTTCTGAACTGAGCTGCACACAATTTTGAAATAAAAGTTCTGCACAGGCTACCTGTGTAGTGAGTATTTAAAGCTACTGATGTTTTTCCACCTGCAGAAGTCATTATTTTAATTGGGGGCTAAAATATGAACTACCCAGTAGGGGAAAAAGAACATTTGTTTAAAAAGTAATTCTTTTTCCCTAAGACTGCTCCCCAAAATGGAAAAAAAAAGTCATTTTAAGCAGATGTTTCTTGAAATCCAAATATATTAGATATTGTGAGTTTAACTTAAATGGTTCATCTGTTGTTCCAGTCGGATTTTATTTATTTATTTATTTATTTATTTATTTATTTATTTATGAGACAGAGTGTCACTCTATCGCCCAAGCTGCAGTGCAGTGGTGTGATCTCTGCTCACTGCAACCTCCGCCTCCCAGGTTCAAGCCATTCTCCTGCCTCATCCTCACAAGTAGCTGGGATTACAGGCATGTGCCACCATACCTGGCTAATTTTTGTATTTTTAGTAGAGGCAGGGTTTCACCAAGTTAGCCAGGTTGGTCTTGAACTCCTGATCTCAGGTGATCTGCCCGTCTTGGCCTCCCAAAGTGCTGGGATTACAGGAGTGAGCCACCGCACCCGGCCGGATTATATTTATTTTAAGGTTCATGGAATTGAGCTACATGCATGTTTCTTAAGATAAAAGATAAGCCTTGAGCATCTTGGTATAAAACTTTGAAATAATTTCTTTTTTTTTTTGCTTTTAACTTAACTGTGTTTCACAAAAATAATATTAATGACTTCTCAAAGTTTTCTCGCAGTTTATTTCTTCATTTGTTCATTCACATGTTCACTTAGCACATTTACTAGGTGCCTAATATGTGAATAACATTATGTTTACCTCTGTAGGAGATACAAAAAATAGTAATAAAAAAAAGATATACCTCAAGGTTTATAACATACTAAAGAAGACAAACGCTGCATACAAAACATACTACTAACAATAGAATACGTTTGATCAGTGCCAGAGTAAGTGATATTCATGAGTATGACATACGGAAAACAGATCAATGTGTACTGGACAAATCTCTTTCTGGAACTCTGATTAAAGATAGAACTTGTCCAAGGAGGTAGAAGGTAGGACATTGAAGTTGGGGGCCATACCAGGAACAAAAGCATAGCAGCAGAAATAGAAAGGTCTGCAAGGGGAATCTGTGAAGGCAGCCTATAGACAGATCACGGAGCAGGGTGTAGGGATGTTAGATGAGAAAGATGGGTTAGAGGAATACAGGGAGACCTTTGGATATTGGGTTAAAGTGCTTAGTTTTCATATTCCAGGTAAAGGAGAAAATTAGGGATTGTGCAATAAAGGTGTCTGGAGAATGCCTCAGTGAGGACGGTGTTTAACCATCTTAATTTTAGCAGTGAGCATGATATGTATTGGAGAGAGAAGTTGAGGACACAAAGAATAGCCATGGTTCTTGTTGCTAGAGGTTTAAGTATCACATTATGAATATTTTTATTAAGGTTATGACATGAGAAATAGAAGGAAGCTTAAATCTGTAGGACTTCTGACTAATAATTTACAGAAACAATAAGGCAGGAAAATGGAATATTCTGAAACTTAGATTAATAGGAAACAAAAAAGGAGGGGGCTTTAAGAAAGATATGTTTTGAAAGAGTATATAAGAAAGCAGTGCAGTGGCACGATCTCAGCTCACTGCAGCCTCTGCCTCCCAGGCACAAGCCATCCTCCCACCTCAGCCTCCCGAGTAGCTGGGACTGCATGCAGGCATGCACCACCATGCCTGGCTAATTTTTGTGTTTTTGTAGAAATGGGGTTTCACCATGTTGCCCCATGGCTGGTCTCTAACTCATGGGCTCAAGCGATCCACCTACCTCGGGCTTCCAAAATTCTGGGATTACAGGCCTGAGCTACTGTGCCCAGCCTACCTGTATTATTTTAATCAGGAAAACCATTTCAATAGAATCTAGAGATACGGTTTTATACATTGGCCATGTTATTAAAGTTCCCAATGGTGGTTTTTAAGAAATACATACATGGCTGTATTTTAAATTAAAGAAAATTGATCTGGCTGGGTGCACCCTAGATTACATGACTGTAACCCCAGTACTTTTGGAGGCTGAGGCTGGAGGATTGCTTGAGCCCCAGGAGTTCAAAACTGCAGTGCGCTGTGATCCTGCCACTGCACTCCAGATTGCGTGACAGAGTACAATCCTGTCGAGAGAGAGAGAGAAAGCAAGAGACCTATGGCGTTCTTGTAGTCAGACATACACTTAACAAAAAATACTGGTGCTGCATTATGTCCTGCCTTGTGGGTCAAAGTAATTGAACGGGTCACTGAGGATGAGAATGGAATGATTAATGGAGGCCAAATTGTGCAATCACTGGTAAAGCTGGCTCTTTGAGTTTTGTTGGTTAGTTTTCATTCCCCTTGATTACTAAATGATGGAACTCTTTCACCCAGGATATCATTTTGCCACCTTTAATATGAAATAAAACTGTTACGTAGTTAGCACTATGTTATGAAAATATTAAATGTTGAGATTCTTGCAACCAAAGGAAGATAGAAAATTCCAAAGAAATGACTATTTCTGGTAAGCTCCTATCCCAGCTATGTAACTCAGCTAGAATAGCAATTTTAGTGATAAAACTGTGTCAAATATTTTATTTAGTGTGAATCTGACATTTGGTTTTCCTTTTATAATGCTTCTTTTTGTTATTTCAGGGAAGGAGATTACAGCAGAAACTTTTATGGAGAAGTTGGACAATGGTGCCTTGCTCTGTCAACTTGCAGAAACTGTGCAGGAGAAATTCAAGGAGAGCATGGATGCTAACAAGCCCACAAAGGTAAAAGATCCCAATGCAAAAATCACTCTTAGGTAGTAGATTACATTTATAATTGCTTATAAATTGTGTGTAATTAAAAAATTTATTGTGAACGGATGCATCAAGGTCTATACTAACAACAAAGTACAGAGTGTTCTTTTTAATTAGGTAACGTGTTATTTGCACTCTAATTACATAAATTGCATAATCCTTTTGGTGAATATAATTAAATAAAAGCTTATGAAAAATGACGGTATTAAAAGAGTATTGTGTATAAACTCAATGAATCTGAAATATTGATTAAAAACTTAGCAGAGAAATAATTGTGTCATTAGGCAATGCACAAATCTAGCCAAGAAAGATTTACTGAATAGATCTTTGTTTTCAAAAATATTATGGCAGAATACCAGAACAAAATTTCTGGACTGTAATTTTTTGTTTATTCTAAATAAGTAGTACCATTGAACTAAGTAAATTTGGACAAATTATTTTATTTCTAACTGCTCAGATTTCTTTTCTCCACATTAATTCTAATATTCTTTTCTAGTGATTATAAACACTTGATGAAAGTATAGTGTTTGACTTTTTTTGAAGAAAACAAGAGAGATTGTACTTAATTTTTAATAGAGAATGAAAAGAGATATAAAAAAAATTAAAATAATGTTGGCCAGGCATGGTGGCTCATGCCTGTAATCCCTGTACTTTGGGAGGCTGAGGTGGGCAGATCACTTGAAGTCAGGAGTTTGAGACCAGTCTGGCCAACATGGCCAAAACCCATCTCTACTAAAAAAAAAAAAAAAAAAATAGCCTGGCATCATGACGCATGTCTATAATCCCAGCTACTCAGGAGGCTGAGGCAGGAGAATCGCTTGAACCCAGGAAGTAAAGGTTGCGGTGAGCAGAGATCACGCCATTGCACTCCAGCCTGGGTGACAGAGTAAGATTCTATCTAAAAAATATAATAAAATCAAAATGTTGAAGACAATTTAAGACAAAAAGCAACTGTTAAGCCTTTTCTGCAACTCTGACAGAAAAAATAAAGGGGGTGTGTGTGTGTATTGCCACTGAATTTATTTTTTAAATATTTTATATTACTCCGTAAAGTATTGTATAATATACAAAACCTCCCCCTATTTTTTTTATTTCTTAAAAGCAGCTCTATGAAGGTATTAATTAATTAAGTGGCTCCCAAACTTTGCTGCACATTGGAATTACCTGAGCATCTTTAAAAAAAATGCTCAGAGCTGGGCTGGATGTGGTGGCTCGTGACTATAATCTCAGCACTTTGCGGGGGTCAAGGCAGGCAGATTGCTTGAGCTCGGGAGTCAAGATCAACCCGGGCAACATGACAAAGCACCATCTGTAAGAAAAACACAAAAAAGTTAGCAGGGAATGGTGGTGTGTTCCTGTAGCCCCAGCTATTTGGGAAACTGAGGCGGCAGGTTCAATTGAGCCCAGGAGGTTGAGGTTGCAGTGAGCCAAGATCACAACACTGCACTCCAGCCTAGAAGACAGTGAGACGCTTTCTCAAAAGTAATAATGAAATAAAATAATACTGAGACCTGGATCCCATGCCTGAACATTCTGATTTAATCCCATAGGGTGAAACCTGGGTACTAGAATTTTTAAAAAGCTCCCCAGGTGATTCTAATGTGCAGCAAAGTTTGGTAACCATGAATTTCTTTTAATTTTCTCCTTAATTGGATGGTTGAAGACTCTAAGTAATTTGTACAAGATTGGCCAGTAAGTGACCCATCAAGAATTTGACACAGACAACTTTGCAAGTTTAATGCTCTCTCATTTTTGTAAATTATGTCATTACGGGTAGCCCAGGCCTGAGGAGACTATTTATGAAAATGCTTTGTGTCAAGCTTAATGTTAGGACACCAATTTTTCTTCTGCTCTCATTTCCATTGTGATGTAACTGGCCTCTACATCAGCTACTGATGAAAAAATATAATGCCAATAAGAGGACAATTTGTATAGAAGGTTTACTGTAAAGCAATGAACAGAGGGAAATAAGCTGTGGTGCCCAGACTCTTGAAAGCATTACCTTCACATTACGAAGTTCCTGAAACTTGTATTGCTTATTGTTGAGGATGGAGAGCCCAATGCCTCAGTGTTAAGAATCGTTGAATCCTCCAGAGTAGTAAAGATTAACCAACTCTATTAAGGCTGTTGTGCAGTTTTCTGGTTTTGCTTTGTTTGTAAGCCTTTGCTTTTTTAAAACAGAAGCAAAGATTCCCAAATAGATTTGTAATTGTAAGACTCAATGTAAGATAACCCCAAAGCATTAGCCTGTAGGTCAAAGGCTTTGACATTAAGTGCATTTTGCGTGGGTTCTAATTTTATTTATTAATTGGACGTGTCTGAGCCGTACTTTCCTTATCTGTGAAATAGGATTAATAATTGCGTATATATAGCTTCCATAGAGCATTGCACAAAATAGGGCTCTTGATAAAATCTCTTTTTGATAAAATCCCTTTTCCTTACATGAAAGATAAGAGACCCTTGTAAGTATTTTCGATTAACTATAAGAAAATAAATACTTTATAGTCTACGGCCATACCACCCTGAACATGCCCAGTCGCATCTGATCTTGGAAGCTAAACAGGGTTGGGCCTGGTTAGTACTTGGAAGGGAGAAAATAAATGCTTTATAAATGTTTGTATTTAGCATGAGAGCTGCTATGTGCAAATATGTATACATTTGCCCCAATCTCCATGATAATATGGAATATTGAGAATATTTATGGATCGAAAGTTATGTAAGTACTTTCCTTTCAAACAGTTATTTCAATATTATAATTTTTATAATAAAATTATAAAACAAAAAGAAAAGAATTTTTTTCAGTTAGTAGAACTGCAGCAAATTATTAAACTTGAAATAGTTCCGTGAACCTGAGCAAATTTTTAACTGAATATAAAGCTAAATATTTTTCTGATTGTGATAAAAGTTTTAGTATAAAACCTTAAATGTGTTACTTGAACAAGTGGAGGTTTAAAAATACTTATTATCATCTCACCAAAAAGTCACATGCACCTGTATGTTCATAGCAGCACTATTCACTATAGCAAAGACATGAAATCAACCTAGATACTCATCAGTGGTGGACTGGATAAAGAAAATATGGTCCCTGTATACCATGAAATACCACGCAGCCATAAGAAACCAAAATCATGTCCTTTGCAGAAACATGGGGGCAGCTGAAGGCCATTATCTTAAGTAAGTTAATGCAGGAAGAGAACCAAATGCCACATGGTCTCACGTGTAAGTGGGAGCTAAACACTGAGTACACATGGACACAAAGAGGAGAACAAAAGACACTGGGGCCTACTCGAGCAGAAAGGACGGGAAGACGGTGAAGGTCAAAAAAACTACCCATTGGGTTCTATGCTCACTATCTGGGTGATGAAATCATTTGTATACCCAACCTCAACAAGGTGCAATTTCCCCATGTAACAATCCTGCACATGTCCCCTCCGAACCTAAAATAAAAGTTGAAAAAAAATACCAATTATGACCTCACTTTCACTGCTCAACACATCAAATTTGATCTGAGGTAAAAGTTGACACAGTTGCTCTTGACTGAATTGCCTTCTGTGTTCTTGGCAGCATTTATATATTCACAACTGACTGCCAGTAATATGCAGCTTAAATCAATAATAACTTGTGCTTTACTGTATGAAAAGTGCAAAGATGACTACATTTTCTTTTCTGCCTTTTATAGTAAAATTTTAAAAGATGAAAAGCCAGAAGGTTAGTATGTATATCTTCATGGCTACTATTGTTCATAAATATACTTCTGTTAAACTCAAGATTTTCAGTCCATTTTTGGTCTAGAAACAAAAAAAGTCTTCTGAGATTGTAAGCATGTTGATGTTGTTAAATCTAAATACAAATTTAAACAATAATGGATTCACTACAACCCAGGTAATTAGGATTACAGTGAATATTTCCCATGGGAAAAAATGAAGCCTTCAAATTGAGTATAAATAGTCTGGAGGTTACAATATTAGATCTGCTTTTACACGTGTGTACACTCATGTGTTCATGTATGTGTTTGTATAGAATTACTTCTCATTTTGGCATTTTGAAGTTCAGAAAAAATGGTGGCGAAAATAGATGAATTAGTCGATACATTCTTTGAATTAATGAAACTGTGCATAGGGAGATGTTGAAACAGAATTACTTTTAAAAAATTGACAACAACTTGATTCCATCCAAAGCCATGCCACAGGAAGCTCTCTGTAATTTTTTTTCTAGCAGCTTTAATCTTATCTCCTCATTTTCATAGCAATATTTTTTACTTTTCTTGGTTGATAGTTAATTTGGAGATTTTACAGCTGTGTAAACAAATTTGAACGAGTAAGTTATGCCTGGTATGTGTGAAGTATGTTTGTATTAAGGATGATTTAAATGCTCTTAAATCTGAAAGTAAATTTTAATAAATGTTAGTTCACGTATTTAATATTTTAGATATAAATCCGTGACTCTTTTATATCCAGCTTTGGTTTGATAAAATACTCTGAATGGAAATAATTCTGTCCTATGATTCTTTCTTCCCAGACATCAATAGGTCAATTTAAAAATAGCTTCTTTACGTGTGTGAGCTCTAAGCAGTTAATCTTAGCCTTTGTGTAGTGGGCCATTTTCTAACTGCATGGGAGCAATGCAGAGATTTCACAGAGTAGGGCAGTAGATGGTTGGAAGCATTTGAGACAAGTGTGCAGCCATTTAATGTGTAATTTTATTTAATTCATTTATACATACTATAATATTATGAATTCACTGTAATTATAAATCTTAATATTTCTGGAGTTGAGGATGTTTAAAGGCAAAAATATAAATGAAATGAATCTTTTCAATATCGTTTTAGGATGAGAAAACCAAACCAAATGACAGGTTTAAGGTTACATTTTATGCCTTTTGACTCTGAGCTACCCGATCGAAGTTGGCATCTCTAATGAAGACAGGGGAATTGTTACATTTATGCATGAACTTTCTTTTCCCAGTCCAAATAGTATTCCACCGTACAAACCCCTTGCTATTGTATATTTTCTCTCTTTCCCCCACCCCCACCAATCACAAGTTTGCTGACTTACGCAAAAGACTCTCTCAACCACGGGGCATCAGCGTGGGGCAAGACATTCAAAAGGTTTAACCTCCCTTTTTCTACTAACTTTCCTTTGCATTTGTCTCATTTATTTTGAGTCTCTTCTTCAGATATCAGAGTTTCTCTGGGTTCAGAGCTTCCTCTGACTTCAAAGAGCCCTGAGTGGTTAGATCAAGTTTGAAGCAGATGAAGGAGGGGGGAAAAAAGAAGTTCTGTTACCTAGTAGAATGCTACATTGTGCTCCAAGGAAGGAACTGAACATTAACCGTCTAAATGTAGAATCCAGTCCTTGTTCAGGAGAAAGAACATCCTGCAGATAGAATGCCTACAATACATTTGCCCATCAAGAGTACTTGGTTCCTTGAGTTGCAAGACAGCAATACCTCAGGATGTTGTTTTGTGCCATCTGGGAATTAAATAAGACATAAAGATTAGAGATTTTCTTCTCAGAAAAATCAATAGCACTTTTTGTTTAGAGAACATCTTATCAAGATTTAATTCTTAGAAATCCAGATATTTGTGTTTATTGCTGATCTCTCTGCCAGAACAAGAGAGTATGGTAGATGCAATAAAAGGTTTTGTATGAAAAAGAAAATAAAATCTCAGCTGTGATTAATCTGGAGTCATTCATTGCTGGCTATACAGCTAAATGATTTTATATCCCTTAAAATTTATTGTTCTAAATTGCAAACATAATGGTAGAATTAAACAAAGAATATATTATGATGAGATGGGAAGAATACAGGTGGAATGATGTAGAAAGAAATAATTTTTTTATAGGTATGTTGCTGCCTGAGACTAAAGGAGAAAGAAAAGTTAGTGGTAAACTCCAGTTCTTCAGGATTTGTAAAATATAGGTAAAATATATTTAAGCTTTAAATACACTAATTTTTTTATTTACTTTGTAATTACTTTCTGAGGTTGAATTATTTCTCAGTATAAAATTAAATTCCCCTGTCACTATTTTTCTAAGTCTCTGACCAAATAGCCAAATTATTCACCTCCAAATCAGAGACAATGAAATGTCTTGCTTAATGTTTTTTTTTTTTTTTTCCACTGAGAGTGTCTGTTCTATACCATCTTCCAGAGATATGCCTAAATGGGGCTTCAATGCCATAGCAATACTTGTTGGTAAGTCATATAGAATAAAAAGAATGGTATGTAAAGGAACTTGACTTTTATTTTTCAAATAAAACTCATCACAGGAGACTTGATATGGGCTACATTTGCAGATGGGGGTGGGGGAGCAGAAAGCAGCAATATGAAAAATTGGGCAAGATAGGGAGTGAGTGATGTGCCTATGGAACTTATCTAGACCTTCATGTCTAATTGAGCCCATCCCATACATGGCACTTGTACTTGTAAACCCAGAGAATCAGAGACAAGTCTCAGTTAATTTAGAAAGTTTATTTTGCCAAGACTGAGGACGTGTACCCATGATACAGCCTCAGGCAGTCCTGATGACATGTGCCCAAGGTGGTCGGGGCACAGCTTAGTTTTACACATTTTATGGAGACATGAGGCATCCATCAATATATGTAAGAAGTACATTGGTTTGGTCTGGAAAGGCAGGACAACTTGAGGCAAAGGCAGGAAGACACGAAGTAGGGAGGATGCTTCCAGGTCACTGACAGATGAGAGACAAACAGTCGCATTCTTTTGAGTTTCTGATTAGCCTTTCCAAAGGAAGCAGTCAGAAATGCATTTATCTCAGCGATCAGAGGTATAACTTTGAATAGAATGGGAGGCATGTTTGTCCTAAACACTTTCCAGCTTGAGTTTTCCTTTTAGCCTAGTGATTTTCGGGGGCCCAAGATATTTTCCTTTCACATACTCAATGATAAAGTAGTGCTGGGCACAATAAAAAATATGGCACAGTGGATCATATGGCACTAAGTTCATGATAAACAGTTAATGTTTCATGATTACTGGTTCCCATGGTAGAAATTCAGTCTCCATCAGACAACAAGAACAAGCGAGGAACATTTGTGTCATGTCCTTTCGTAAAAGGGCAATGTTCCTACCTGGCCCCTACTACTAGACCCAGAAACTTTGTTTAGTTGGCAGAACCCCCTTTCTGCATTTTCATGAGATTTATTCTCTACCCTCCAGAATGTGTGTATTTTATGAAACCGTCTGGTTTGCCTACTATTCCTGCTTTCCGGTATCAAATCTCCAATATCAAATATTGTAAAATAGAAGAGGAGCTTGATGACCTGTGATGTTGAAATATCCATGGTCCCTGTAGGTTATGTCACAGGGCTGGAGGTGGTGTATAGGATAGTAAGAATTCTATTGTTACTGTCAAACATATGCAAACTGATTCTGGAATTTTCTACTTATTAGAATAAAGAAAATTGCATTCTCCAAACCAAGAGATGAATGTTAAGTACCAGGATATTGAGTGATAACACTTCATTGAAAAGACCACATCTGTAACAGCAATTCTGATTAAATATGTTACTTCATTGTAATCTTCCCACTGTTTCCAAGTCATGTCAATCTCTTTTTACTGATTTTCTTTGAGATGTGGTAGAAATCACTTTTATTTTTTGCAATGTTCAGGTCATTAATAATAGCATGAATCTCTGACTTTTGAAATAGGTGTGCTTTTTTTATTTGGTCCTTTTACCACAAAAGAACTTATTCCATGTGTCAAGGATAAAAATTATGACAGTTTTTGAGAATATCCATGCAAATTACGCATTCAGGAAAAACTATAAAAATAACATCTAATGTTTGCAAAAGTGTACTAGTTATAGTATAAAGTAGGTTTAGGTAAAAAATCTAACTGTCACCTGATTCTCCACAAAGCATTTCCCTTTTCTGAATGCATAGTAAACAGATCAGGTCCCTCTGGAGATTGGAAGGAAGCTTTATATAAAGACTTGAGATCATTACTGCCTTCATTCAGTGAGCTCTGGGTCTATAATTTGGCTCTAGTCTGGGAATTGGTCAATCAGAAGATTTGTTGCTCTTTTTGTTATACAAAGAAAACCAAATACTGCATGTTCTCACTTATAAGTGGTATCTAAATGATGAGAACCCATGGACACATACAGGGGAACAACACACACTGGGGTCTTTCAGAGGGTAGCGGGAAGGAGGAGGGAGAGGATCAGGAAAAATAACTAATGGGTGCTAGGCTTAATACCTGGGTGATTAAATAATCTGTACAACAAACCCTCTCACACAAGTTTACCTGTATAACAAACCTGCACTTGTACCCCTGAACTTAAAATAAAAGTTAAAAAAATAAGAATTTAGGGAATTGACTTTCAATTTACTTCCCAAGGCTCCAGGATTAATAAGCCATAATCAGATTTCCTGTGCTTTAGGTCATTCTAGGAGATCTGATTGGCCTCTCCAGATTGTATTCTGTCCGCCATATCCACTTTACCTCTGGAAATTAAGTGCCATCGTGTGTTCCTGAGAATTTCCATTCACCCTGAGAATTTCCATTCACACTAAAATGAGGAAGCTCATTTCAATAACAGCTCCTGAGACTTTCTGAAGAATAATGTCACCTTAAAAATTTTTGGAGCTTTCTTCATCAACTTATTCTTCACCCTTTAGTGAAAAATAGAGCCTCTTGGGTCCCACTGAGTGACATAGTGAAAAGTATGCTTATGTGAGGAATTAATTATAGGTTGAATAGAATGTGGAATTTTTTCTTCAAGTTTCTAATTCCTTTATCTATATCACACCAAGTGATTCCTGGCTTTTTGTGCCATTTAGTGTGAGCTATTGTTGAATATACCTTTGTATTAGCAAATCCAGCAAACTTTAATAGGATCATTTTATGCTAGCCCATTGAATTTGGGACATCCTGTTAGTCCAGTACAAGTAAATTAATTTTGCTGAATCTAAAATTACATCCTGCTCTCCTCAGACTAATACCCTCAAAATCTATTGCAAAGACAGCAACAAACAAACAAACAAAAAACTTCTGCCATAATATATTTAGTGGCACTCAACATTTTAAATGTATATTGAGGCTTTGTAACTAGTTAGCCAGGAATTCCTGAGCCTTACTGTGGGATGTATCTAAATTCATCCTCAGCCAGGCTGCAGTATTTTGACGCCTGGTAGATGTTGTCAGCAATGGCTTAAAAAAGTATGGGTTCGGCTGGGTGTGGTGGCTCACCCCTGTATTCCCAACTCTTTGGGAGGCTGAGGCAGGTGGATCACTTGAGGTCAAGAGTTTGAGATCAGCCTGGCCAACATGGTAAAACCCTGTCTCTATCAAAAATAAAAAAAATTAGCCAGGTGTGGTGGCATGCACCTGTAATCCCAGCACTTGGGAGGCTGAGGCAGGAGAATCACTTGAACCCGGGAAGCGGAGGTTGCAGTTAGCCAAGATCATGCCACTGCACTCCAGCCTGAGTGACAGAGTGAGACTCCTTCTCAAAAAAAAAAAAAAAAAAAAAAAAAAAAAATTCTTTATTCTGTGGCTAGCTGAGATTTAAGGACAGAGCCATTGTTTCAGAACTGTCCAAATTAATTGATATACTTTTCTTAACCCGGTCCAGGAGCATACTGGGTGTAGAGGAATCCACCATGTACCCTCCCTGTTTCCTGGGAGGATATGCTTGCTATTTTCTTTCCCAACCTGCCCATTCTTTTCATGTCTCTGCCTCTCTTCCCAAGATAAGAATGTTAGTCCCTTCTCATCTGAGACCAGGATCTAGCAAGGGGACAGGATTTTAGCAAAGGACAGGAGCCAATAGCAAATGCAAGTCATATTATTCTGTAAATTTCATATATCACAGCTATTCAGGGGAAAATTCTTCCATATTCAACAGCTCACAAATGAAATAAACTTGGTAGATTTCTCTAAATTTGACAACAGAATATTTGTCAAACAAATTTGAAATAAAGAAAAAATTTCAAAATTTGTGATATTCACCAATAATGAGCTGTGAGGTTGAAAGAGATTTTCCTGAATTATTAGAAATTTTGTCCTGATTAATCAAAGATTCCAATACATTTCTATTCTTCCTATGCAAATATTTCTAAAACATTGTTTTAAGAGAGGTGACCAAAAAGTATAAAACAAAAATATTTAAGAAAATGTGAATTAGCATTCATTTATGCAGTTAATTAATAAGAAATATTATGTTGTTTTTCTGTGCTTTGTGATAGTTCTAGTGTTTACCATCTTTTAAAAGTTATTAATTTCTTGTGCTTTATTTTATTAGGCTAAAATATGTAATTCCATATCTAATTTTGTATTTATACTTCTGTTCTTTTTTATAGGGAAAGCACCCAAATAAAATAAGCTCAAGCCCCCACAAAATCTGTTTCTTTTCTAGCCCCTGTGTAAATAGCATAGGCTGCTAGTTTTCTATTCCACAGTTGTGTTCCATTATCAGTCTTAACACCAATTCCAAATATAACATATTTTTCTGAGTCCTGACAACTTAACTCCATACTCTGATACCAAAGAAATTATTGGAAAAGATGAATTTATTGAGATAAATGTACAGAATGAAGGGAGAATTCTAAATGAAGGGAGTAAGGATCTCAAGTCTTTACTGTACTGCTTCCTTGTAATCGCCAAAGGGACCCAAACTCTTTACTATGCATTCAGAGAAGAGAAATGCCTTGTGGGGAATCAGGAGACAGGTAGATTTTTTAAATCTAAAATTATTGGAAAAGATGAACTTATTGCCAAAAGAATGTGTTGGAAAGATATGGGGGTACCGCTTAGAGAAAAAAGACATGTGAAGGAAAGCAAAACTGGATTTGGAGGGCTTAAGAATTAGACTATTTGCAAGGATTATGCAGCATAGATACACAGTCATTTCACAGTACCACTGTTAGGGTAAATAATTTCAGACATTTTTAGAAAGGGCAGCTGAACAGAAGTGGTTAATAGTGTAAACTCAGTAGTCATACTACCTGGGTTGAAATCATAACTCCTCCTCTGTGCCTTAGTTTTCTCATTTGTAAAATGTAGTAATAATTGTAGCTATCTCATTTGGTTATTATGGGGACTAAGTAAGTTAGTATACACAAGCACTGAGTGGTACCTAGTACATATGGGTGCTCATTAACATTTAGCTATTAACTTTATTGTGTCATTCCTCTCAAGATTAAAATTTCAGCAAGAAAGAGCCTGATTAACAGCCAACTTTCTGACTAGACCATGGCTTCATACCTTGATTGCTCAGACTGAATAAAATGAAAGAACGATAGTGTCCCTAAGGAAAATTAATATGCTCTTACCTAAGAAGGGAAAAGGATACTGGAAGTGTAGAGATGCCCTTGCAGTCTCTACACTCTGTATCTGTAGATCTGGCCTCTCTCTTATGGTTTGTCCATCTGCATGTTAACCCCTCTTTCTTGTACCATACTGTTGTACTTAGTTGTTTCCTAGTCTTTATCCCTTTGCTAGACTCTAAGAGCCTTGAGTGCATAGTTTATGTTTTATTCATCTGTGAGTCTAACATAATGCCTAGCATATAGATGCTCAGTAGACATGGTGTTGGATGAATGAATAAGTAAATGCCCCAATATGGATATTTACCTTTAGATCCAGAATACTGTTATCCATGGGTTTTAGCCATCTTTGATTTTTAATCCTGAAGACTTTATTCTCATTAAGTTTGAAATTCCCCCCTCTGCCTGTTTGCTTAGCTCAAAAGCCTTTGATGTGACAAAGCATGAGGAGCAAATCTGACTTTTCAAGTCGTAAAGACAGAAGATTTGAGAATTTTAGAATGGTCTAGGGAAAGAACAAGGATCTGAGGACGTTAAAAGCACTGACAAGAGATTGGCTGAAGTAACAGACCATGGGGATTTAAACTAGTTAGGAAAAAGTGAATCTTGGAGGAGGATAATCATTTAGTTAATTGTAAATGTTATTATATAGTCACATGATGTATTGAGTTCAGAGCATTATTTAAAGGTAAAAATTATGATAAAAATGAGCATATTTATATCCAATGGTTCATTCAGTTTGAGGATTTCTTTTCAAGGCCTGATTATACAGCTTGCATTATAAAGTAAGCATCAGATGAGTGATAGCTAATGGTTTCATGAATTTGCTCACCATTGAAAATTAGGAGGAAAAATTAAATTGTAGGGCTTTTAGGTAACAGGTTCTCAAGAGATGTTTTTGTCCTGAAACGAAGTGCTGTGTCTTTCAATTACTAAAGGAGCCATAAAGATGAAATCATTTTTTTCTTTTGCATCTTTTCCCCAATAACTGCCTCTTTTGCTCAATAAGATAGTTGGTGAGGGAAATGAGAATATTAGAACCTTTATTTTCTATCAGAGCACCCAATTGCTGTCTGCCAAAGCACTATTTAACAACCAATGTAAAAATACAATTTCTATAAAGCTGCAGGAGAGAATCAGAATTCTAGTACTTAGGAAAACTGCACAATAAATACTGCTATCGACTTTCTGAAAATGTGTTATTAAACAAAGGGGAACTCAAAAAGGAGTTAAATATGATCATGGAGTATAGCAAGTTCATTTTATCAATCTTTTATAATATTGAATATTACCAACAATAAATATTTTATAATAATTGAGTCCTACTTATATATGTTACTTTAAAATTGGATAGTTTGAGTATATGTTAGCAACAAGAGATGATGTTATTGGCTGTGGGTGTTAATGTGCATTTGTCTTCATGGTGAGAAAGATAGTTGTGATTTAAAGGGTGTGATTTAAATGAAGATAGAATACTCTCAAGGAGTTTACTCTCTATTAGGAAGAAATGTGTTGTATGTGGTAATGCATAGCTTGTGAGATCAAGCTTAAAAAAAAATAGTTGGGAAAGGGCTGGGCGCGGTGGCTCACGCCTATAATCCCAGCACTTTGGGAGGCCAAGGCAGGTGGACCACCTGAGTTCAGGAGTTCAAGACCATCCTGGCCAATATAGTGAAACCCCGTGTCTGCTAAAAATACAAAAACTAGCCGGGTGTGGTGGCAGGTGCCTGTAGTCCCAGCTACTCAGGACGCTGAGGGAGGAAAATCGCTTGAACCTGGAAGGCGGAGGTTGCAGTCAGCCAAGATCACACCACTGCACTCCAGCCTGGACAATGGAGTGACACTCTGTCTCAAACAAACAAACAAACAAAAAAAAAAAAGTTGGGAAAAAAAATTAATTGCAAGCAGTCACAGGTCTTAAGTAAGAAAAAGGCATTATTTTATTATGGGGCTGAAATTAAAATAGAAGTTAAAAGATATAACAGTATATACTGAAATATTTTCACACTTTTAAGATTACTTTAAATGTGTCCTATCTTCTTAAATCAAAAATGATACTAATTAAAAATAAAAATACCTGCCATATAATATAAATACAGGAGCTACACATGCATTGCAATGTCTAAAGTGCTTATGTATGGACCTATTACAATGCTTTTTAAGTGGGTTTAAACTGATTAATTTGACCATTCTGACTACCCATACATTATCATTTTCTTTACTCTTTTTATTATCACAAGGTCAAAATCCAAATTATTCTCATTTCCTTGTTTCAATGAGTTATAGAAGGAATTGTCTCTCACACTTTTGATATATAACTCTTGAGGTGGGTGGCAGAAGAAGCCAGTGTCTAAAATATTGTGCTGAGATTCTTTAGGAATAATACTTAAAAGAGTATGAAGTTTGTTGAACTGTCTGCAGATGGAATTGCAAATTGAACAAAACTACTTTATGGCCTTATGTATTTAAAATTGTTTGGACAAGAGTATAGGCCCTAGCAAAATGGAAAATGACCATATGCAAAGCATGGAAAGCCTTTGTAAAAAGCGCTCATGTTTGAGACAGCTTACTTTTTATGCCCTAATAAGCAAATGGCAAAACTAAAAATTATACCCTTAAATTATAAGAGGGTAAAATAAAATGTATCATTTTCATGTTTGTCTCCTTTCTTATTTCTTGTAGGCCAGTAGCTGCTAGCCTTCTCATATGAGCAAAAAGCCATTTCCCCAATCTTAATGTTCTCTTCATATTGGGGTATGCTCCTAATAAGGACTTTATGCTGAGATGTGGGGAAGAGTATATCTAGCCCTATTCTGTACTCTGCTGAGAATCTACATAGTTCAGAGCAAGACGAAGAGATGGGGAAAGACCAGGTGGCAGATTCTAACCTGGAAATTTGTCTAGATTCCAGAGGCTACTACATTTATTTGAATCTGCTTATAAAGGGCCCCTTCAAAATTGTTCTTTTTGTCTATGAGCTCAAACCATAATATATTGTTTGGTAGTGTAAATAACAGTTGCATTAAAGGCATATGAAACATATGACTGAAAATAAAACATGTTAAATTGAAATTCCAGAAAGTATAAAAAGAAAAAGAGCAAATTCTGGATTGAAAAAGGGAGGTTCACACACACATGCACACACACACATTTTTCATCTACGTGATTTTCTAGCACCAGCACAGTGTTGTCCCTTGAGCATAAAAGTAAACCTCACTGAATTTTTCCATGATGACATCATCCCTTCTACTTACAGTCTCACATCCTGCATTTAACAACATGCAGGCACATCAGCAAGACAAGATTGTAAAAGGAGTCTAACTGGGGAACTGTTTTCATGATATTTGATAGCACTAATTGTGGTCACTGCTTTCAAAGCACTGTGGATGTAGAATATCATGTCAGAAAAAGTCACTCTCACCATATGGAAAATGGAAAATTAATTATTTTAAAATGAGCTGTTACTACATGTGTTGGAGAAACTCAAGTTGTTGGAACAAATCAATAATGAATATGTATGCTATTTCTTAAAGGGGAACATTCATAGATTTTATATTAAGAGCCTTTTCTAAAAGGCTGAAATTTGGGGGAAAGAGTTGCTTTTTCATTTAAAAATGTCTGAGAATTGCTAGGTAATTTAAAATGTAAGCACTCACCATATTTATGTGTGTGTGGTCCAAGGTATGTGGTACTGGTACATTACAGAGTAATGGAATAATGTTTTTTAGATGAGGTAACTGAGTTTACAATATATAGAGCTCTTCAACTGTATCTTAAGCTCTTAGGGGCTGACGACATGAATGGCTTCTATTGTTTGACTTAGCAGTTTGAAAACACATTACATATCATGCATGAAGCCTTCTAATATGTGTTTTGTGTTTATATTACTGTGCTAGTCATGTCTAATTTCACACCAGTGTAGGCTGCTTGTCTAACAGATGCCTCGCTAGCATTGCTGTTTCATATAAGAAATAAAAAATGTGGTAATTTGCATATCTTGAACCCAAGAGAAACAAACAAAAATCCCAGCTCAATCAAAAATTGCTAAAAAAGAATTAAATCTTTGAAGTGACAAGGAAGAAAAGAACCTTATAATGAAGGTGAAACAATTCAATAAATTCAGAAAGTCTTTTGAGAGTGTTTTGTAGGTGTTATGGAGGATGTGAAGCAAATAAGTCATAGATTCTTTCTTCTAGATCAGGAACACTTAAGTGCTTTTGTGCCATGTTCTTTTAGGCACTTGGGTGAAGCCTGTGGATCATTTCTCCTCATGCTATTTTTAAATAAATGAAATAAATACAAAATAAAGGGAACCAATTTTATTAAAATACAGTTGTTTCAATATTAAAAATCAACATTTAAACACAAATTTAAAATAATGTGCTTATATTTTAAAAAGGTTAATCTGGCATTGCTTCTAATAAATCCTATAGTTATAAAGTAGAGAAGGGAGTAAACCCAGTGTTTCCAGATATCAGGAACAATTGTAATATGAAATAAAAGCTTCTACAATTTTTACCAATGAGAAAGCTACTGTGGTATTTTTGTCTACATTTATAATTGAAGGGATATTAAACTTCAATTAGAAGCTAGTGAAAATAAACATATATATATATGTTGCTCATCTCAAATTCATGATTCTCCCAGAAAAGAACCCTTTCTTGTAGTAAGGAATATTCTAATAAACAAACAAAACTCAGAATAAATGGATTTTTACAGAATAAACAAAATGCAGTGGGAAGATTAACACAAGAGAGATTAATCTTTACTTATCTAATGAATGTGCAAATATATATGTGTGGAACCAAACCATATGTTATTCTATGTTGCTATATTTGCTACATTTAAAATTGTTCAAAGATTGAAAAGTAGATATATGATCCCTTTTTTCCACAGACTTAATTAATGCCATGTGATATGATAATAAAGCAAACATTTACTAATTATTTACTTCGTGTCATTCAGAGTAAGCTTTTTACATGTATTAAATCATCAAATAATTTAAAAGTCAAGGTAGATTATGCCACTTCTTAGCTCAAATTTTTTCAAATGGCACCTCAACTTTCTTGGAGAAAAGCCAAAATCTATATGATAGCCTGCAAGGCTCTATATGCACTGTTCCTTGGTGACCTTTCTGATCTCATTTATTATAACTTTTCCCTTACCCGACTTTGTTGCACACACCGGACTCCTTGCAATTCTTTGAACCTCACGAGTAGGTCCCATCCACCACAGGGCCTTCACAATTGTTCTCCTAGCTTCTTAGAGTATTATTTTCCCAGGGGTGTGTATGACTTGCTTCTCACTCTCTTCATGTCCCTGCTCAAATGTCATGTTTTATCTGAGGCCTTCCCTGACCAACCTATATAAAGTGCCTTTCAAGAATGCTTTTCCAGACTTTTCAACTGCTAAACATTTATTGAATGCTAACTGTGTACAAGATCTGATAAATAAAAGAAGACTAAAGCATTACTGGGTCCTCCCCAAGAACTTGCAGTCCAGTTAGGTACATAAAATATGAACATATAATAATATAGATATCAATGGCAAGTGCTAAATAAGTGATACCCACCAGTGGTTCTCTACTTTTGTTTAACCATAACATACATTACAATGAAAACATTCAATTGATTATTCAACACATGTATATTGAACACCTAAAATATAGGAGGCAAAATATTGGATGCTCACATGCTTCGTGCCTTTGTGGATTAGCAAGGGATAATAACATTAAGCTGGCAATTAAAAAGTATGCAAACAGTGAATTTCAACTGCTGGGTATAAATACAAGAAAGTGTACATACATGACCAGCTTTAAGAGGAAGACCTAAATTAGTCATGTACAAAGGATATTTTAGATTATTCTGAAGTAGAATGGGAATAAGCAAGGCAGAGAGGGAATATAGAGTGTGCCAAATACAGTAAATTGCACATGTGAAAGCCTTCAGATGTAAAGGTGCGTGATGACTTTGAGGAAGTAAAGGAAAGCAAGTGTGTCTGGAGACCAGCACATAACTCAAGAGAATCAAGAGATGAGACCAAAGCTAAGTCTTGTTGGATGCTGGCATTTATCTTAAGTATAACAATATGCCATTGAAGTATTAACATTTTAAACAGAAGCATGATAGACTCCTTTAAAATGACAACATTAGCAGTGTAGAGAATGGATTGGAAAGGAGAAGTGAAGGCGGAAATAACCACCCAAGTCAGGAGGCTATTGCCCAGCTCAGGTGACAGATAATGACCACTTATCCTAGGGTAGTGGCAGTGGAATGGGAAAGAAGTAGATGGTTTTGAGATATATTGAGACCAGGTGGACTTGGCAGAGCTTGGTGATAAATTGTATAGAATGGGTAAGGGAGATTGGTCTGGATTTTCCTACCTGAGGACATAGATGGATAGCGGTGCTTTGTTTTGCAAGTGGAAAGGCCGCGAAAGAGTAGGATTGGGGAAACATCATTGTTTCTTACACACATGTGCATTCTACCTTCACGAGTACCTGAGGGTTATGAGCCTTGTTGGCTCCCTGTCGTGCTACACCTTTCATTTCTGCACAAGGAAACATAAACAAATGAGTAAGGAGGTGCTTTAGAGGTAACCTTGAATTTTCTTTGACCTAGTCCTTAAAAAATATTTCAGTTGTAAGCTGTTAAGATCCATACTTTTAAAAATCACAAATGTTTATAGACTTGACTCTCAGCTGATCTAGACACACCATTGTTTAGACAGACCTCTGCTGATATACATAGTAGGTTCTTGTAAGTCATTATATGAAAAAGACCCTTACACATGCATGTTTATAGCAGCACAATTTGCAATTGCGAAAATATGGAACCAGCCTAAATGTCCATCAACTAATAAGTAGATAAAGAAAATGTGTCATATATATATATATATATATATATATATATATATATATATGTATGGTGTGTGTGTATGTGTATGTGTGTGTGTGTATATATATATATCATGGAATACTACTCAGTCATAAAATGGAATGAAATAATGGCATTCACAGCAACCTGAATAGAGTTCGAGACCATTATTCTAAGTGAAGTAACTCAGGAATGGAAAACCAAACATTGTGTGTTCTCAGTTATAGGTGGGAGCTAAGCTATGAAGATGAAAAGGCATAAGAATAATATAATGGACAATGGGGACTTTGGGGGAAGGGTGGGAGGGTGTTGAGGGATAAAAGACTGCACAATGGGTGCATTGTACACTGCTCAAGTGATGGGTGCACCAAAATCTCAGAAATTATACCTAAAGAACTTAGCCATGTAATGAAACACCACCTGTTTGCCCAAAACTATTGAAATAATAATAATAATATTAAAATCTTTCTATTACTCATCATTATGAACACAGATTTCTATTTAAAATTTTTAGACAGGCTCACCAATTGACTTAATTTTAAAGTGTAGAACTAGATTTTTGGAGGTTTTAAGAAATTAATCTCAGTGTGTTCATATGCAAACGATTAGTTGGGAGAACAGAAGCTTTTCATAGTTGATGATGATTCCCATGTGGATATATATATAAATTAGGCATACAGTATATAAAAATGGAAGGAATGCATTTGTTGTCAAACTTCCTATACTTTCTCCTTTGTGAAGCATTTGATGCTTCTCAAACTATCAATGACATAGTAACCTTTTTGTAGACATTATTTTAAAGCTTTGTTAAGGTATAATTAACGTGTAACAAAAATTACATATATTTATGCTGTATTTGTGGTGTTTTCATATATGCATACATTATGAAATGATTAAATCAAGGTAATTAAAATATTCATCACTCCACTTATTTTTTTGTGACGAGAACGTTTAAAATCTTCTCTCTTAACAATTATTATGTGATACGTTGTTATTAATAATAGTCACCAGGTTGTACAATAGATCTCCAGCACTTACTCATGCTGGCTGACTGAAACTGTACCCTTGACTAACATCTCCCAAGCCCTCAACCCCTTTCTCCTACCCCTGGCAATCACCGTTCTAGTCCCTGACTTTATGAGTTCAACATTTTTAGATTTCACCTATTAGAGAAGCTTTCAGTTCACAGCAAAATTGAGTGGAAAGTACACCAGAGTGGTATATTTGTTAACAGTCATTGAACCTACATTAACACATTGTCGCCCAAAGACCATAGTTTTTAGGGTTCACTCTTAGTGTTAAACAGTCTGGGTTTTTACAGATGACGTGTATCCACCAATATAATATCATACAGAATAGTTTCTCTGACCTAACAATTCTGTATACTCTACCTTTTCATCCGTCCCTCTCTGCTAACCCCTGATCTTTTTACTGACTTCATGGTTTGCCTTTTCCAAATTGTCATGTAGTTGGAATCATACAGTCTGTAGTATTTTTTTAGATTGGCTTCTTTCACTTAGTAATATGCATTTAAACTTCCACGTTGTGTTTTCATGACTTGATAGCTCTTTATTTTTAGCACTGAATAATCCATTGTCTGACTTTACCATCGTTTCTTTATTATTCATCTACTAAAGGACATCTTGGTTGTTTCCAACGAATAGAACTGCTATAAGCGTCCATGGGCAGATTTTTAGTAGATGTGTTTTCAACTTATTTACATAGTAACTTTTATTGTCCATCTTGTAAGCCTGAGGTTTGAGGACTAGGTTTGACTTTCATTTCAAACATTAGTTTATATTACACCAGAGATGATTTCAGATAATTCAAAATGCTGTACTTATTTGCCAACTTTGTTAGTTAAGTAATTAATTTCATGATTTTAGAGGAAGGAAGGTGTACTAAAACTCTGCTCTGAGAAACTTGTTTTGTATTTCCTTTTTGTGTATGTGAATATTCCTATGGCATTACAGCATGAATATTGCACTAAAATTTTGATCTAAGATCTGTTCTATATAAAGTGGAATTTATCTTGGAGAGGGAGAAAGGAGAAAGGGTCAATTTTGGATTCAAGCTTAGTGTGTTCAACTGTCCTAAATCATAGCTCACTGCTTGAGGCACAGGGTCTTACTGCAGAGTCCCCAGGAGAGGGTTAGGGTACCACAAAGGTTTTTTTCCCTTTTTAAACATTTCTATAATTTTTATCTTAAAGACTGTATTTTCATCATTTTTCAAGCCACTTGGTTGTTATAGTTAGATACCTTGATACTATGAATGTTCAAGGAAATAATTTTATTGAAAGAGATTATTTTTCTATTAAATATACAGTGAAACTAAAAGTAGCAAGGGGATACAGGCGGAAACATTAATTCCATCATGGAAAGAGTGACTTTATTGCCTGCCTATTTGAACGGTACACTCTATATACCCTTTGGAAAAGAAAAACTATTAGCTCTTGACAAGCCTCATGTCTTCATTTATGTATCTCTTCTGTTTTATATCTCAAATGTCTACTTGATGTAATCAAGGGGAGTAGTATGACTAAAACTTTTGTGAAGAATGAATTATTTAAACTACCAGTATTAAATTTTCAGTTCGCACAATGCAAGGGAACTAAAGATACCATTCTCTCAGTCTTTTTTTCTCTTGACTTGAATAGGTGAAAGAGAATATATGATTCTTTATTTTAATGCTGCCTGGACAAACATTTGGGAAATAAATCAAATGTGAAATATATTACCTTCAAGGCATTGGTGGGCTATCATGGAACAGTTGAAAGTGTAGGAGCACAAGAGACCAAATGATTTGGTTTGAACTGTGCATAAGCTCAGTTTCTTCATCTGGAAAATGAGGCTTCTCTTAGCTACCCAATTCATTTGGTGGTGTTTTTTGAGAATTAAATAGCACAATCCATATGAAAGTGAATGTTGTGTACCTAGAGCACTGAAGGCACTTACAACATAAGTACCCTCCTCCCCAACTCCACCACAACTTTCAGAAAACAGTAAATCAGTACCTCCTGTGTGTAAAGCACCACATTTGGCAGTGTGGCAGTATAATGCTAAATAAGATCCGGCTCTCCAGATGCAGATTATTACAACACTATAAATAGAATTAGTTATGAATGTGCTTCATAACACCATAACTAGGACATACTGCAGCATATATGTACAATATTTGAAAATGACTTGCATGTTTGTATGTCTTAGTAACTACACCCAGGGTAACTACTGGATTTGATGGGAGTTGAGAGACATGGAGATGATTTAGGAGGGAAGCTAGTCAGGTAGTCAAACACCAAACTTTATAAAACTCCAAATTATAGCTTCACTTTCCCCACTATGAATGTGCTGTCTAATATGATAGCCACTATCCACATGTGGCTATTTAAATTTAAGTTGATAAATGAAATAAATGCTTTAAAGTTCAACTATTCAATAGCCACATGTGGCTAATGGCTACCATATTGGTTAGCACAGATATAGGACATTTTTATCAATGTAGAAAGTTATATTAGAAAACTATTCAGAAGCTAAGGTTCAAATTTAGGGTAAAGATAGGAAGATGTGAGTTATTTGGCAGTCTATTTCTGAATTCGTGTACCCATAATGGAAATAATGCAATGTTGGCAAGAAAATATGAGAGAAAGAAATCAGATATTCAGTATGTTTTTACTTGCATTGATGACCTTTTTTGAACACTTACTGATACACTTTAATTAATTTGCACCCCCATATACATAGCCAGTGGGGTGTACATCTTGTTTTATGAACATCGTATAGTAGAGGACACTGAAATACAGATTTTAAGTACATTTCCTAATCATAGAATGAAGGGAAATATAGCTGAATTTGAACTCAGGTAATTGGACTCCAGAGTCCTACCTGGAAACTAACCTGAAAGGCAGTGGATTGAATTAGTAATAACAGCCTTTAGAAGAAAATTTAATTTTTTTCTGTTTATTGCCACCAATCTTGGTTGTTTCCTGACAGGAATTGGAAGGGCACTTTTGGAATGCATAACTGTTCTCTTATAGGTCAATCAACCAATCTATAAGTATTTTAGAAGCTATAAGTATGTATGTTGGATTAATCTTGCTGAGAGATAAAAGAAATATTACTATTTATCCTATTGACTGCTTGCACAAAATCCCAATAGCTTATTGGTAGTAACTTCTCAGTTTGCTAACACAAAATATTGAATCCTACACTATGGACACTGTTGTACAATATAGCACGACTCTTGCTAGTGAGTGAGTGAGCCTAAATTTCTGTCCAATTTAGGTTCAGCTTGACTGTTTTTTATTCATTATTCATATTCAGTAACTTTCAGAAAAGGTTTGAAGGTATTAAATTTTTCAGTTATGCTTTCCTGAATTTCTGGAAGGCATTTTATGCATAGTTATGCCATTAACTTAGTAAATTTTGAAGGCCCTGGGAACATGTCCCTTGGGGATGTAAAAATTCTAATACGGAGTATTTGATCCTGTTCTCAAGTCAATTATGATCTGATTTGAGAGGCAGTCTGACAATTCATTCATTCATTCATCAGTTAGTTTTTGAGGACATAATATTGTCTAAAAAAGCTTTCATGAGTAAACAAAGATAACATATAATTTAAATGTTGTAGTTCTTTGGAGAATTGAGCAGTTAATGGAAAACTAATATGGCAAACATATCAGGTGAGCTATTGAATGTTCTCTTTTAAATTCCTGATGAGCAGGGATCCTTATTTCTACTTATATGTGATGGACTTGATAGGACTAATGAGTGTGACTTTAAAAATTCCTCAAATAAAATGTTTAATCTGGAAGAAAATTGGAAGTTTCTACTCACACTGTTTACTATTTCCAAGTCTTCAGCTGGCATGGGAACACTCAATTTAACAGCTCTTCCACAGAAGCAAATACCCCATAAATTACTTAAATGCCAAGTAGTTACATCAGCGTTACTGCTAAATTCTTCTACACTGGGAATTCCCAAGTTTTGGAGTATCAATAGCCAACTTTCATTTTATTTATCTTAAAATGACTTTCCTGTCTTCCAATATGATTGCATTGAATTTTAAGTAAATTCTGAGATTCTGGCATATGATAGGCACATGACTTTGTAAAGGGAAAATAAATGCTGTTTTCATTTATATGCTCAGTGGCCGTCCTTGTAAATTCTTCAAGAGTGGGCTGAATGATATTTGAGGGCTTATCACTTGTGCGTATTCTTTCAAAATGTACCCCTTGGTGGATTAAGTGTCAAATCAATCTCTTGCTTCTTCAGTGCAAAATGGATATTTTGTTCCTTTTTGACACATAGGTCATGTACCTCATGTCATTTAGCAAGCCTGTAGCTATGTGAATTATTTTATAGTTCCTAGATTATAGTTTTTACATGCAAACTCGTATATTGATTTGAAGTGGTTTCACATGTAGTTTTTTTCTGCCCACCAGGGATATAGGTGGTAGATCTTAAAGTGGCTCATTGTTTGGATTTAATCTTGTTCTTTTCCTAAACATAGTTTTTGCCTTATTCATGTCATAAAAGTTTTACCATCATCTCTTGGAGATTTTATTCAGCAGATTATTTTTATAATATGTTTTGGCTGAGATAACTTGCCTACTACTTTGATTTTTTTTAAATTTGGTAGTATTGTTAAAATATAAAAGTCACTGAAAATCCTATTACTTGTTTTGGAATTATATAAAATAAGTAAATGTTCCTTGATACATCAATCAATTCCCTTCCTCAAAGGCAATTACTATCAATTTACGCATGTCCTTCTTGAATTATTTCTAAATTTACATTCTATAATCATGTAAATATTTATATAATATATCACAACATATTTACATGCAATTTAACTTTATTTATGGCCATCTATGTTGCATGTGTATACACACACTAATGTGTATGCATGTACATACATCATAAAATGATACATCATAGAACAAATATCTGTTTGCAAATTTGTTTCTCCTTAAGAGTATATTCTGAACATATTTCTCGTTCAATACATGTACATATGTTGTATTTTTTTATGATTGTATAGAGTTTCATTGTATTTACATATTATATGTCATTCCACCAGCTCTCTTGATGTATTTTTGTTTTTTGCTATTCAATCAGTGTTGCAACAAATATACTTGTACATATATTTTAATCATGAATGCTATTTTATGTGTAGAATATATTCTTAGAAGTGAATTGCTAGATTTAAGGAATTTATATTTTAATTTTAATACATACTAATTAATGTTTATTAATACCTTACAAGGGAAACATTATACTACACTATTTCTGATTGTTTTTATAACTCATCTAGGAAAGCATTCTTTTGAAAACCATTACTTGATATCTGAACAAAATCATTTAAGGAAATATTGCTATATAGGTAACCCTATATATGGTTTATATAGCTATAGTGCCTAAAGTATATATCTGTGTATTTATGCAGAAACTTTGATTATATCTATCCTAAATCAAATTCGAGTTGCAACAGAGATGGATCTTTGAGATTAGAGAGACACCCATTTTGAGTGATGTGGTAACTGAATGTTTAAGTTACTATGTATTACCACAAAATCCCTGGAACTCTAGTAAGAACTCCAGTAAGAGTTGCATGTTGGCAGGCTTCACCAATCCACCTAAGCCATTATTTTATTTTTTTATAACCATCCTTGTAAATGAGTTCAACAATCAACAATATTTTGGTTGTATTTAAGGGTTCACTGTGAATATAAGAACGATTTTATAAATTTTAATCACAAAGTGCTTCTCCCTTGATTTTTTTGCTTGTTGAGGCAAAGTCCTATGTAGCCTAGCTCACCTGAAGGCGTGCTCATTGGCTTTTTTTGTTTTTTTTTTGTTTTTTTTGTGAGACAGAGTCTCGCTCTGTCGCCGGCATGCTCATTCTTTCACATCACAAAGAATTACATTCTTCAGCTTCATGGAATGTCATGGACATAATTTATGTTCCATTAAAGAAAAAAGATAACACTTGGTATGGTTCCAAGGGAGATTTCCTGCTTAAAATTTTACGAGATGGTTAACAGAAAAGTCTATCCAGGTTCACCCCCACCCTTATCTTAAGCACGTTCTTATCCCAGAATAGAAATGATGCAGAATGTAAACCATGCATTTCAAGGTCAGATAGCAGAGTTCAGACCAGAATTATGTTTGTATTATATGCTATCACTATATCCTGTGGTTTAAAAGAAAATAGTCTGGAAAAAAGTCTGTAGAATGTTATATTTTTGATAGAACATCTCACTCTGTCACCTGAGTTGGAGTGCGGTGGCATGATAAAGGTTACACCTACTGCATGATACACCATGTACTACATGATACACCTACTGCAGCCTCAACTTCCTGGGCTCAGGCAATCCTCCTGCCTCAGCTCCCCAAGTAGCTGGGACCATAGATGCACACAATACCTGGCTAATTTTTATTTTTATTTGTAGAGATAGGATATCATTATGTTGCCCAGGTTAGTCACAAACTCCTGGACTCCAATCCTCCTGCCTCGGCCTCCCAAAGTGCTGGGATTACAGGCATGAGCCACCATACCCAGCAAATGTTATCATTACATTATTTTTTAACATTTTCCTTTCTTGGTATTGATGGCTGAGACTTGTGATGTTAAATAATTCCGCTGCTCTCTTTTGACTTTATAATTCTTGTGTAATTTTTACAGTATGTGTTTATACCTCTAAGAATGCAGGCGTATATATGTTATATGTATATCATATTCATATAATATATTCGTATTTCTCCCATTCCTCTTTCACCAATGAGAAATACATTTATAAGTACTTTGTGAAAAATACTGATAGAATGCTTAGATGAAAGGGAAGGCCATAAAAATTATAGAAGAGAAAGAGAAGCAGCAGCCTGAGCCAAGAAAAGTACTTAACTATCTTTACTCCTAGGTACTAAAAAGAAAAGGATATATGCTTGCAGAAACAGATTTTCTGTCCCTTACTGCCAGGTTAATTGAATAGCATTATATTTCCTTTCTAGGGTTCTTTGCAAACCTACTTATTGGCATGAGGTCATTCCAAAGCATTTTGTTGAAAACATGTTTTTAAAACATCATCGTCCTAACTTTGACAGATTTCTCCTAGAACGAATTTCTTTATTTTTCAGAATCTACCGTTGAAGAAGATCCCATGCAAAGCCAGTGCACCCTCGGGCTCCTTTTTTGCCCGAGACAATACAGCAAATTTCTTATCCTGGTGCCGAGATTTAGGGGTGGATGAAACGTGTCTATTTGAATCGGAAGGTTTGGGTATGTATTAACTTCAGAAATTTAGTTGATAAGATAAATTATCTTTTGTCTTTGTCAGTAAAGCCAACAAAAAGTTTTTTGTATGACGTCATTTTGCAGATTATTAGCTTAAAAAGTCTGAGTTTGTTGAAATCTTGCAGGTTTGCTGCTAACTTGATACTTTGAAGGTAGAAAAATGAATATGCCCTCTTACTATTGGTTACCTCATGGATACAAGAATAGAAACAGAAGTAGCACAATTCTTCAAGCTAAATATAAGGGCCATTAGTGCAAAATTGGTGCAAAATTGTGGATATTTGGAAAACAGAGGGCCAAATTTTACCCCCAGGCTTTGATCTGGATTAAAGGATAGCTGTGCATGTTCTAGCCATAGAGAGCACTCTTGTCTTTTCACCTCTACAACAGTATGGAAACGCTATTGCCCATAAGCTCTACCTTTATTGAGACTACAGATTATTCATTCATTTATTTATTTTTAGTGAGTTAAAAATCAGGCAAGATAACAAGAGATTAATATCATCAAAGATGTTGAATTAAAAGACAGATACCTTAGTGCCTACACCTACTGAGATAACTGTAGATTTCTGTAGCTGTTTCTGATTGAATTTAGGCAAAGTCACTTCCAAATCATAGAATGAGCTTATTTCTTTGGAAGAAAACATACATTGGAGCATTCAGTGTTTCAATACCACTCCATACACTAGGATAACATGTTCAAACTTTCCATGTAGCCTCCACCACAGTACAACTCAAATATGTAAAATATTAGAACTAAAGGCTCATTTTTGCAAAATGCAACCAAGTTGAGAAAGGAGACATCTAGAGAAAAAAACTTTGCTTTCTTTTTGCCTGAAGCCTTAAAAATCAATTTAATAGGTCATATAATACCAAATATTAGTATCGAAGTAAGGAAGCATCCTTCAGAGAGAACAAGTATACAAATTACCTTCCAAACAGCCAAAATGCCTATTGCCCCTAGGCCCCATTCCCATGCGTAACCTAGGAAATTTATGGAAACAGTTGAAATCTTACTCATTTTATGTGCTTAAGGAAATCTGTATTTGTTCTCAGAGGAGTTGGTGTGATATGGCAAAGAAATACCATCAAATTTCTGAAAATTCTCTTAGCAAAGATGGGAACAGCATAAATTTAGCCTGGGGGAATATGCTAGACCTGAATAAAAAAAAGGAAACAGAATAATCTCACAGTAGTCTGCTGTACACAATAGTGTGCTCATGAAATGCTCAGTAAATAAATCAGCTTTTGATTATTATTACAATTTCCTCATATCAAAGTAAAAAAATTTAGTGGAAGATGTGTGCGTATATGGATAATACCTGTTTTTCAGTCCTGTGGTTAATTTACAGATCAATTTTAACTTTCAGGTTTGTAGGAAACCATGTGAGTGGAGGATTATAGGAAGGGGGTGTAGAAGAATTATTTGCACAAACAATTAAATAAAATTGCTTACAAGATCTGGTAAATGTTAAGATCTTGTAAAAATATGTAGCCATAAAATCAAATCTTAGTAACAAGGCGTACACTCTGCATGTGTGGACAATTAACATCACGATTTAAAATTCTACAGTGCCTCTGAATTGCCAAAGAACAATCACATGGGGAAACTATCGTTAATTTGCTAGTTTGTTCATTGTACAATTTTTCATTAAAGAAGCATTTTCTCAGTGATTACTATAGGCTAAATTGGTTAATAAAAGCTATGAATGTAAATATGGTCTTGTCTCATTTTCTCATTGCCCATGACTTCTTTTGTTGTTTGAACTAATGAAATTTTCCTGTGGACACCAAGAAGAGTCCATCTAATACTAAATCCTCTCTGCTAGAAATAGCACTATAGGTGAAGGTTCTAATGTGTATTTACTTTGATGGCTTTTAAAAACCCCATTCAAATAATGATGCATTTTACCCTAAAATTATAAAGTTTAAAGCAACTTATATAATGACCCTGGTATATAAATGCATACTCTATAGCAAATAAAATTATGTCAGGAAGAACTTTTAGATGGCCTACTTCTTCAGCCTGTTTGAAAAAATATATTCTGACATTATAAAAAACCCATAATTTATATATATTATATATATAATTGTACAAAAATTTTTGTACAAATTTTAAAGGCTATAAAAATTTAAAAATCTTTTGTAAACTTCTCAATACCAAGTTAAATTAATTAGTTAGGTTTTCCAGTTGCTGCTCAATGAAAAGATAAATTTGCAATTTCTCCTGCTCAGAATAGAACCCAAAGTGATATATAATAGGCTCTAGGGATGTAATAGAAGGGGGTCAATATTATGGCATTGACTTTAGGATTAGTCAGAGAAAGGAAACAGCTGTGCTCATAAATGTTCATGATAATCAGGAGGAAGGACAATAAGAAGTTCCATCTCCACAAGTGGAATCCTTTCTCCTTGTTTTGTTTTAAATATTCATTGTGGGTGAGGAAGAGATTGAGCCGCTGCTGATGGCTTTGGACTCTACTTGCAGAATTGACTTTCTTGCAACAATAACACCATGTCCTCTGCTTGATGTCTTTTCACACTTCACTTTTGAAAGGAAATTTGGGGCAAGGCTTTTTTTTTTTTTTAACCTCAAGATTTCATTTCAGTGGCACAGAGGATGAAACACATCCTTTGTGTCCTGGTGTTTTGAACAGCAAATAAAATGAAAAGATGTTCTGATGAATGGGAAAAATGTGTTTGAATGATAAAGTAGATCACTGTACTGAGTTTGTATGAAGAGGCTTCTGTGTTTAGCTGTTCAAAGGTCTTTGCCTGCATAAAGCATCCTTATCTTTGTGGCAACTGATATGCTACCCTCTGTTGCAGTGCTTTTTTGTACAATTATTTGTCAGAGGATCTTGATTCACAACTCACTGTTCTCTTTTCACAACAGCTAATGGCAAGAAACCTCAGAGGGTGAGGGAAGGTGTGCAAGTGATGAACTGGGGAGAAGGGAGGGCAACTAATTCCATATGTTTATGTCATGCTTCTTGTCTTTTTTATGCTTGGCAGATAACCTCCTGTGCCACATACAGGGTTTAACCTGTAATTTATACTCTGTGACATTCTTTAGAGATAATTTTTCCTCTGTAAAATGTCAGTTCTTAGATCATATGTTTGCTACATCCTGAAATGTTTCAGAAATAAACCCATAGAAAAGTGGACATGAAGAACCTATTTGCAAAAGACTTATACAAATCCAATTAAGATATTAAAATGTTGGACACTTTAGTAATAAGGTAGATGTGAATAAAAGCTATGAAATAATAGCTAAATTAAGAAAATTATACAGTTGGTATTGGTAAGTATATATTATATCAGAATCTTCCATACATTGCTGAAGAAAATTGGAAATTGGCATGCTTTCTTTGGAAGGCAATTTTATATCAAAGATCTCAGAAGTATTTATACACTTTGATTAAGTTGTTCTGCTTCCAAAAATGTATTAAAAGGCAATTAGTAGAGATAGGAACCAGAAATGTCTACTGAAACATTAAAAAAAAAAACAGCTGGAACCTATGATATTTGGTAGCAGCTTAAACAAATTGTAGTCATCCATAGATGCCGTCCAAAGATAATATTCTTGAAACTATTTAAGGATATGGGAAAATATGATATATGATTAACATGAGGTCACCCATTTGTATCTATATTTAACAATAAAATTTCACATTCAGAATTTGAAGGAAAAATAAATAGTAATTAGGTTGTAAATTATATCATTTTCTTCAATTATCTATTAATAAACTTAAGATAGTGAAGAATTATGGTATCTAATCTGAAACATGAACAATTGATTTATATTATGATGCAATTGGACCAATTAGCCTAGAGATCTATTGACATAAAATTTTATACATCAGTATATTAAGAGAATTTTTCCCATTGTTGAAGTTAAACTGGTACTTTAAGTGATTACAGAATTCTATGTTGTATCATAACAAAGGTTTTTGTGTGGTCTGCGGAGCATGTTGTAACCATAAAGGTCTATATATAATATTCACTCTGACCCCTGCTGTTCAAACCATGTTGGCATATAAGTGACAAGAGAAACATTTCTTTTCATTACTCTGATACATTAAGATGAATAACAGTTTCATTAGATTCCTTTAAAATATTTAGGATTGTGCTTTAAGTTAAAAAGATGAACATAAGTATTTTCTTGAGTTCGAAAGTATGTAGTTGATCAGTCTGTAAACAAAATAGACCCCAATAATTATTTTATAAGAAATTAACTTTTAGTTGTAGAGTTAAAAATATATATAGCTATAGAAGGCTCTAGGTGTGAAAGTATTTATATTTTCAGTTTCACCGAAATGGAAAAGTTATTGGACTCTATTAATCAATAATCTTCCTAACAGTAAGTTTAGTAATTTTTCAAATGTTCATTTAAATAAATAATTTAACCACGTTTTCTAAAATGATCTTGAGTGTTTTTATGGGGCTAAGTTTTACAATTTAAATTAAGATCAGAAATCTATACTTTATTTTCAAGCTTAAAAAGAGTTTTCAATTATGAATCATGAAATTGATGCTTTTATGTCATTTTTTACTAAGAAATATTTTAAGTAAACATTTTCCTAAATTACTGCTAGTCTTTCTGTACAGTTTATTATTTGTAATTTACATTGGCCTATCAATTTAGAAATTGTCAAGTTAACTCTTTTTCCTAGAAATTTGTTTATTTTGTTTTATTTATACACATTCTGGTGAGCTGGGAGATGGCGAAAAAAGGGATGGGGAAGTATTTGCTTGCTATAATTGTGTCAATATCATTATGTTATTGGATAATTATAGGATTTGGAGGCCAGTGACTATGCTTCATCTATTTCTCTGAGAAAGAATCTACTCAACAAGAAAAGGGTTTGCTATCTGCAGTGTAGCATGCAAATGTGTGTGATTTGTTTGAGTATAACTTTTTAAAAAATTTATTTTCTGTGTTTGTGTTTGCTGTGTGGTACTGTCTTCTTTTGATGCATCATCCTGATGAGGAATTTTACAAATTTTTTTGTTTTGTTGAACATTGTGAGCATTTTGCTTCAGAGGCAAACATTGTCTACCTGAAGTAAAAAGGTTTGTGTGTGGATTTTTAAATATTAGCATTTTCCATTTCATTTCTTAAAGTCACATGTTGCATCAGAAAAAGAATCTATGCCTGCCTGTAAGTGTTTGATAAATCACTCCTTATTCTTGTTTTTGTCTATATTGAAGACCATAAGAGTATTTTTGTGGGAAAAAAGCTATATTACTTTTATGAGTATTAATTTATGATAATAATTTCAGGATACTCATTCAGCCCTGGATTATTTATATTAATTTCTTTCCCAGGATCATTTTCTTTTAGACTTTTTTTTTAACACATTTTTGTTTTATGAAGTACATACTTCATTAGCATTTCAATTCACTTTTACTCTGGAACTCAGAAAACCCTTTTCAAATCTGGCCCTCTCCCCTAAGCCAGGGAAGATGCAGGAGGGAGCAATTAAATCCCTTACCCAATGTTACACAACTTTTAAACGGCCCAGCTACAGTTTGAATTCAGCTCCATTCACCTTCAAAAATCATGCCCCATCAGTTATAGAAACATATACTTCGTCTGCATTCATTTTAGATGTTATTAGAATTATTTCAAGCAAAAGGAAAAAATATATACCAACTTAGAAAAGACTCACCTCTGATTGCTATTCTGAGTGATAGTGGCTTAATCCATTATTTTAACCTGGGTGCTGGGTGCTAGAGGAAGAAAGAGTGCTCTTTTTTCCAGGATATTTCTCAACTCTGGGGCAAAGGCAATGAAATTCATTATATTCTGTAGGGCTTCCATTACTGATGAGATTATGAATGGACACTCCTTGTTCAAATGATTTATATGGATGCCATATTCTATTTTAAATCATTCTTACTGGTGATTCTGAGAAATGTAGATATTCACACACATCATTATTGAGCTTGTGAGATTCTTCTTTGTTTGCTTTTTCCTTCTTCTCGTCAGCCTCAGATCAGTTTTATAGCCCCTAAATTGCTATCCCTATTTATCACCTACATTTAACCTCACAGATTTTTGTGTGGGTCTTACTCAGAGTGACATGACATAGAGAGTAGTTTGTGACTGTCTTCACTTTCTTGGGAAGCATGAAAGTTTTTATGTATCTTATAGCTTCCGGCAGGAGAGAAATGCCTATAATATTTATTAAGGGCTAATCCAACATTCGCATTATTTCCCCTCCATTTATCATCATCATCATCATCATCATCATCATCATCACCACCACCATTGTTATCCTTCACATTTGTAGGGCACGTTACATATATCAAAGCACACTTAAATATTTTCAGCAAAACATATGTAGGAATTATAACTACTATTTATTATTATAACATTGATTAATGCAGTACTTATCAAACTTTAGTGGATATACGTATCACCTGGAAAATTTGTTTAAATGTAGTTTCTGATTATTAGAGCTGGATAGGGCCTCAAATTTGCATTTTTAATAAGCTCCCATGCCATCCCAATACTGCTGGTCTGTGGGTCACATTTTAATGCAAGAGAGTAACATTTATTGAGTGTTTACCAGGTACCATGTGTTCTTAACCATATGGTTACCTTATAAAGAAGAGCAAGTAGAAGACATGGCACTTGTTTTAGAGTTGAAGAAATTAGCCTTAAGTAGAACCCAATTCTTCTGACTTCTAGCTTACTATGTCTTCTACTATACCACTCTCCTTGGCATATTAGAACCAATTCTGTACTCTGGGAAAATAGGCAGCCATTAATTTATAATATTTTTATAAGTGAACATTTATCCAAAAGTATATTTTTTCAAGTTTCCTTACTAAATAAAAGGCTAAAAAGCGATTTTTTTCAACATTACCATTAATGTTATAACCTCTAGTTATATAGAAACCGAATGGACAATACAATTTTTCATGCTTTCATTTCTTTGCCCATCTGTTAAAACTTAATATATTTAGCTAAAGTATACATTCATGGTCTAATGCATTTTATCCTTGCAGATTCTGTGACATTGAAATTCTACCCTCTTGCTTTAGTGGAAGGCTTCATTTTCTATTCCTGGAGCTAGCAGCATTCCATTTGACATTTGATGCCCATGAGATTTTTTTTTTTTTTTTATAGAATCTAGGTTATGAGATTGAGTCTCTTGCCACATATTTTTGAATGGAAACCTGTGTTACTTTTCCCAGAGGTGTTTTACATTATGCTTTTCTTGAAATGGTTTTGATTATTTAAAAAGAAGCCGCCAATGATAAAACCATTTGTGTAATAATCACCATTGACTAGAGAGCTCTTTATTTGTTTTGAAGAGAATTTGTTCAGAGGAAAGCTACAGCAATCCTCTCTTCTATCCCAACTCAAAGCAAAAGGCCTTGTTAATGTTACAATGATAAAGTGGGGAAAATGTCTCCTCCTATAAGTTTTAATGTAACTGGACGTTCTTTTGAAAAAGATAAATGACGAAATGTGCTTAAAATGAGTAGTACATATGACTGCATGCAAGGGCCTTAGTACAAACACAGTACAATGAAAGTTGCCTGTCTAATTATCTTGACAAAGGTATACATTCAGTTATTTTATCTTCTAAAATAGACAATATATAATTACATAAAAAAATTAATAAAAGTGAACTCTACTAAATTATTTTAATCACAAAAGAAAATTAAAGGAAAAGTTTAATCACAAAAGAAAATTAAAGGTGTTTCAAAAACTGACATGTGTCCTTATGCAATTGTTACTTGAACTTTGTACTTAGCATCAACTTGTAATTGCTGAAGGATATCTGCTTTATATCTTTACATGTTGGCCAAATCGACTCATTTAACCTGAAGTTTGGTTAAATTCAGAATTAACTATATCTGATATAATATAAAAGATAAAAATTTAAAATATACTCATTATAATAGAACCCATCTAAATTAGTTCTCCTAACAGTAATCTTCTCTTCATTCTAGCGTTTCCCTCACTGTCTAGTAACTGAAACATTATGATGCACAAAAAGTGCTTACAGGGAAAAAAGTGAATTAATATTAATCGACTAAACCAAATAAAATAATAATGAAAAGAAAAAAATATAAAACTAACATTGGGCTGGTATTTTCTATGTGCCAAGTACTGTGCTAAGCATAACAGTAAATATTATTTTGTTTAATCATCACAAAAATATTATGAGGTGGGCACTATTGTTTTCCTGCAGAAAAATGTGGTTTTGCAGAATAACCTCCCAAAATAATATGACCAGCAAGTATTAGTGCTCATACTCACACCCAGATCTTTGTGGCTTGAATTACGCAACCATTATACTCTTTTCATCTTTTTTTTTTTTTTTTTTTGAGACGGAGTCTCACTCTGTCGCCCAGGCTGGAGTGCAGTGGCGCAATCTCGGCTCACTGCACGCTCCGCCTCCCAGGTTTACGCCATTCTCCTACCTCAGCCTCCCAAGTAGCTGGGACTACAGGCGCCCACTACCACGCCTGGCTAATTTTTTTTGCATTTTTTAGTAGAGACGGGGTTTCACCATGTTAGCCAGGATGGTCTCGATCTCCTGACCTCGTGATCTGCCCGCCTTGGCCTCCCAAAGTGCTGGAATTACAGGCGTGAGCCACCGTGCCCGGCCTCTTTTCATCTATTAACTTTAGTTTAGAACTTGCTCTAGTGCCACTACCAAAGTCACCTTTTTAGTATAATATAGATACTACATACAGACATTTGAATTTACATTTTATAGCAATAAGGTAAGAGTGCTTGCTTTTGCAATTTAACATTTGCATGATTTAAATTCTTGCCTTTTCTAAAGATGCTAGGTAAAACTTTAGCCTTTATTAAGTTTGTTCATCATCACAACCCCTATCACCACCGCCACATAACCATATAACCCATAACCATCATCTTCCTTGTCTTACAAGGCATAGTAGTCACTAAGGCCTTTCTCTGTTCTAAGTATTGCGTTAAGTTATGCAACTCTACAGATTTGTCTTAGTCATTGCTTACTGGTCACCAATCATTCCTTTTTTTTTTGTCCATTAGTGGCCAGGCTTGGTATATTCGTTATCTGAAAAACTATTAACATATGAGGTAATATTACAGATGTGCTTTAAAGCAATTTTATTGCTTTATAAAAAGGCAATATTTACACAAAGAAGTGAAAGTAAAACACCTGTTTTCTGTTAGCATTTTCCTAAGAAATGATGCTGGGGAAGAGGTTTATCTGTCTTAAATTTTAATGGGCTGATTCTATTAAGGAAATAAAATGGAAAATCATGCAGTTTCTTCTCAGTTTGCCAAACTGCTTTTCTAATGAGTCTACGATAGAGTTTATATTGAGTTTTGGCATGCAAAAGCTGTTTTAAATTGGCAAATGAAGAAGCAAAGAAATACACAATATTGATGCATCCTACATGTGAAATTGTCTTTCTTATAGCACTCACATTATTATTTTTCTTCAGAATGAATTTTATTTTCCAAATTGGTATTCAGCATATGTACAGTAAGTTGGTTAAAGAACCATTTTTATCAGGTATTATCTTTTATAGTTGGTTATTAGCTTCACATTGACACAATTTAGTCAGTTAACTAATAGTTTTTATATTTTGACACTCTTGTCATCAAGAAATGCATGACATTGTATCCAAAGCTCTTGATGCTATAGCCACTGCTTCACACAGCTTTTACCTTAGGATGAGGACATTAGTTTTAAAAGTCCTCCTCTCCTCAGTTTTTATATCCTTCTTTCTCCCACTCAAAACTCCCTTTTTGTTATTTTGTACCATGGATATGTTAAAAAAAAAGTCTGAATCAGAAAGGAATTGATGATCTATACAAGAATGTCCATTTTCATTTGTTTGTTTCTGTTTTGTAATATGTGTTATTGTTCTCTGTATGAAATTGATGCTTGTGTGGTATTACAGCCCTTGTGTTACTTTGTGCTGGAATTTATTTAATATACTAAACCTTATGAAGTTGATATCATTCTATCCACAGTCAACTTGTAGTACATTTGAAACTGGAGGTAGTAAATATCTTCATTTTAAGCCCTTTTAATTAAAAGCAATTAAAAATTCCCTGACTAGTACTTTGTGACAATTTACTAATGGTCATCTCAATCTAAAATTTGTGTTATCAGTAATAGAAATATCCTGCAATTCAGATTTTCCATAATCGGTTATGGGATTTAAAATGTAATGGTGGGATTAGAATTCTGGTAGGATTCAAATTTATTTTAAAAGCTTTAAAATGCCATTTTATAACCAAATAATAATACATTTGGATGTCTCCTTAAAACCAAATGAAATCACATACTTTTACTATCAGGTAAAAGTGTTTATTCTATTTACTACACACACCCAGCAAATTCCACTGTGCTGTCAGTGGATCAAATATTGCCACTATCATAATCTGTAGAAAGAAGGAACTAGAATATTTAAGTGAATAGAATAATACTGGAAAGTTAAATTATTATGGAATTCTGTGTTTAAGAATAAAAGCAATATTGCTCTTTTTCTTAAAGTCTATCAATAAACAATCAATAAGCTAATATTTTCCTTTTTTAGAATACTATGTATCAGTGTAAGACTGTTCTCAGTGCAAATTTTTTCCAATCTCTCTTATCTTTATTCAGTGATGAATAAAAGAACATTGTAAAAATCCCCACATTTTGCTTAAAAAAGAGAATAATATGCTCTTTTACATGCTCTTCTTGTAGACTTGACAAAAGCAAGCATGATTTGTCAACATTACTGAATGTCTATCCGTAAGCAAATGCACTAATTAGTCACATTATATTATAATAGAAATATCAATTCAAAGTACAGCCTTCTAATTTGCTTCTGTGATGGGCAAAACTGGCTGATGGTGCCTTGGTACGTATTTCCAAAATTCAGTCAGTTGAAATTGTTTCTTTCTAAAATATTATTTAATCAGATTTGATTAGAAGAGTACATGAAGTGACAGGGTCTCACTTTGACATTTATCTTTGGAGGATAACAAAGGAATGTAGTATAAAATGTTTATCCTTATTTCATTTTTTTTCCTGCTAAAATTATTGTTGGAGGTAGGCCCATGATATTAAAATGGCTAGCCGTTGCTCCATAGTTGTGATTTGTGTTTTTAAATATCAATTGTTGACAGGTATCATAATTACAGCTATGTAGGCATCCAATATTGACGTACCAGTATTAATTAATTGAATAAAACATTTTTAGGGTGAGATTTCCTGAGGGTTTCCTGAGATTTCTGGGGTGAGAGTTCCTGAGACGAATAGCTTTCGAGGAAGCATAGGCAGCGTTTTGAAAACTAATTTAAGCCTTTAGTAGAGCTAGGTGTATTGAGGTATGGGATGGGTTCTATGACTGTCAGAATGAAGACTAGTTCCTTTCCTGGGAGCACAAGGAATGAGGGTCATTGGCAAGCCTGTGCTGTTGAGCTGCTTATTCCTTCTATTGTGAAGGTGTTCACCTCTGTCTTGTCTTTCAGTCCTCCACAAGCAACCCAGAGAAGTGTGTCTCTGTCTGCTAGAGCTTGGCCGGATTGCAGCCAGGTAGGTCAAACCACTGCAACTATGTCAAGACATAGACGATTTCAGCATCCAAGCAACACAGAAGCTTGCTGGCTTTTCATTGCTAATGTTTAACCTGGATGTTGAGAATCTACTCATTCGCGATGATAATATGAACTTCTTGAGGGCAGCAGTTGACCAAATTAAAAGCGTGCCACCAATATCCCTAACCTCAAGATCTTGTTGTCAAAGCCACTATGTCTAAGCATTTGCTAATATCCTTTAATAAAATACATTTTCCCTCCAAAACTTTCCTGGGTGGGGTGAGGACATTGTACGTGCAGTTTTATATGACAGTTCTCCTTAGCGGAAAGTCTATTCCCATATTCTGTCTATCTTCCTCCTCCTTCACCTCCTTGCTTCCTTTTTACTTTTTAATAATTTTCAGCCTCCCTTTTTATTCCTTTTCTTCATTTCCCGCATTCAACACTTTGCTCTTTTAGTTTCCACTTCTGACTGGGATGATAGTTTTAAAATTATCTACATTTTTATTAGAAAAAGACATAGAATGTTATCCTTATGTAGAAGCATCTTTGAAACCTGTTTTTTTCCTCTAGGAAGGAAAAACAAGAATTAATTGCAGAAATCATAGCTAAATAAGCAGAGGAAGGAACTCTTAGCTAAAGCAACTTGCTTTGGTTTCATGTTTTCCCATTTATTATCTTGCATACCATCAGACAGGGCTTCTGGCCAGTCCAGGAAGCCCAAAGAACAAGAAATGAAGATACAAATGTTTGAAGAAGTCTTGATGCAAATTAAAAATTCTAGATTAATTAGAAAATGGTTTCTTATCCACATCTGGGTATACTTTTAGGGTTGAGATCAGATGAACAAGTAAGATAAAGTGAGAACTAACACTGAATGAACATTCTCAAAGAATTTATTAATAAAATCAAGAAAAAATAGGTGAACACACCAGCGATTTACAACATGGCTAGAAAACTTGCTGCCAATTAATAGACCTTTCTTTGATCCAATAGAAAATTAACCTGTAATCAGAATATGTAACCTCAAGTTCTTTAAATCATCGTATCAATATAATCTTCGTGAATTGTGCATCAGGTATAAATTTCATTTTGCCACAATAATTCGGTGTGCAAAAGATTGCTTTAATGTTTTTCAATTCAAATTAAATATTTTTGAGTCTTACCTCAACATGGAGTAAAAAAAAACAATTTGAGACGTGAAGATTTTTCTATTTACCCCACGCTCTTCCCAGTTAATTGTGGGAAGGCCTCTGGGGGAGAACTCTCTAGTCTTGGTCCTCTCAGATGTCTACTGCTCAGGCATAGTTCAAACTTGTGGCATCTGGCTGTTTCTTAGGACTTTGTTCTCTATCATTGCTGCCACATACTTGGCTTCTGTGACGGAGCAGGATAAAGATATACCTCTTGCTTCTAGGACCCTGCCACTCCTACTCCCCCACCCACCTTGGGGCTTCTGGGCTGGAAGACAAATGGCCTTGAGTCAAGTGAAAACCAAGGACTCAGCATCTATTGCTTAAGAAAGAGGAAGTTGGCGGAGCGCTGTGGCTCATGCCTGTAATCCCAGCACTTTGGGAGGCCGAGGCGGGCGGATCACAAGGTCAGGAGATCGAGACCATCCTAACAGGATGAAACCCTGTCTCTACTAAAAATGCAAAAAATTAGCCGGGTGTGGTGGCGGGCGCCTGTAGTCCCAGCTACTCCAGAGGCTGAGGTAGGAGAATGGCGTGAACCCGGGAGGTGGAGCTTGCAGTGAGCCTAGATTGCACCACTGCACTCCAGCCTGGGCGACAGAGCAAGACTCCCTCTCAAAAAAAAAAAAGGGGGGGAAGTTAAAAATACAAGGGGTAGGAAATCAAACTAAATAAAATTTCAATAAATGAACTGCTGCCAAGGAAATATTCAAGTAAAAGAAATATGGATTGTCTAGCGTTCCTACTTAAAGAGAGAATAGACAAAAAACTTTTTTTAGTTGATTATCACATTAGAATACTCTAAAATGCCAAATATAATTTTGTTACTTAAATATTCTAAATATTTCATCAGATAAGCCTCTTGCTTCTGAAAGTTGTGATACAGAAGTAAACAGACGGGGTTATACTATCTCTAGAATTAGGTGGGATTTATAAATTTTCCTCCCATTTAAGTTTATAGCATTTGCCTTATTTCTAGTTTTTATTTTATATATTGTTATTATATATTATATTAAGTGAGCACTGTGATTAGGGAGCCCGCTGAATAAACATTTTAATTATAGCCAAGTCATCAAAGAAGAAGACAAGCTGCCCAATTATAAAATGCCTTTAAGAATCACCTTTCCTCCAGCTCCGAGTCTGGCATAAATTGCCCCTTGTTGCAGGATGTAAAACAAATTAAAATCTTGGTTAATGAAAGTGAATTATAATGGCCTTGTCATTTTCAAGGTGATACATTATGTGAAGAGTTCCTCCCACCCAAATATTTTAAAATTGTGATTTGGGTTTGTTCCATTTCTGACCATGCTTCATTTCCACACAACCTGATAAAAGCAGTAATTATTCACATTACCAAAAAATAAATTATGGATTTTACAAAAGAAGTTCCATAAGGATTAAGATAACCCTTACATTAAAATATTTAATTTGTAAATTTGGCCTTTTATCTTCTTTACTCACTTGGATGGTGTGAAGTATTCTGTACTTTCAGCAATAAAAAAAAATCCTAATAAATTATTCATGGTGCTACTATTATTTTAGTATGTGACATGATGGTAAACAGTTGAATACCAGTAGGATAGATTGAACATTTAAGTAAGAATGTCTAAGTTTCTCTCTGCATACATTTAAAGTTTTTTTTATTTTGTTGCAAATTCAAATATGTTTTACAAACGGCAACCCAATAAACTCAGATCTTACTGTTTTACCCCTGTGTTGAAGCATAATTAGTTGAAAGAAAAAAGGGAAATTTCTCTTAATCTAATTTTACTCCTAAATTTTGCCTTATATACATTAAACATATATCTAAATGCTTACATTTGTACTTCTCACAAACCCATAGAGGATTATACAAATTAATGACTTAAAACAGTTTTAGGTAAAACTAGAAGTGATTTTGGGAGAGCTCTCAATAATCACAACAGTAATTTGCACACAGAGCAGATGAGTTTAGACCTTAATGAAGTCTCCAGTACAATCTTGTGAGTTTTGTGTTTTTCATCATTGGTAGATGATGTATTCTTATATTTGATTCTAAACACTTTTCCAGTTTATATAAACATAATTTTAAAACCATAAGCATCACTTTGAAAATGATTCCCAGTGAGTTTCTGATTCTCTGCCATGTTTTCCTCTCTGGGGACACTTAGTGAAGCTCCTTTGGAGCTGTGGGCTTCTCTGAGTTCTGAGATTGCTGAATGAGACCACTTGTTTTTGTTCTCATGGGTAAAACTTCCTTTTATTTTCAACTAAATAGAGCTATCATCACTGGAGAGTGAAATCCCTCTGCTAATATTTCAGAAAAATATCAGTTTCTGAATATAAAATATGTGTTTGACTTGTGAAAAGTAAAACTGTATAAAAGCAAGTTAATAAAACCTCAAAGATATTTTTAATGACAGTGCTTTGATATTCATTGCTGAAAACAAAGTTAGTATAAATTCAACATTTTTTGACTGTAGAATTAAGATGATCCTTATAATAGAAGTAAAAAAAAACTTTTGATATTTTCGTTTGGGGTCATAATCAATAATCAGTGGTATAGTGGAGTTTCTTATGAATTTTATTTTTTAGTATTTCCTTGATTTGGAGCAAAATTTATGACCATTTAAAAGAAATATACTTTCGGAACATTTTCTTTAATTTCTGATTTTAATTCATGACCTTTTAAAAGGAAATCTTACTTAAAAGAAAAAAATATTCTTATACAAAGATGATTAACTGACCCATCCTATTTAAAGCACTTGAACTAACTGCTGAGAACATCATATACTTTCACATGGTTGAAATTTCCTTCCAAATCTAAATCAATCTTTAAATTGCTTTAAAACGGAAGATAAATGAGGAAAAAATTATCTTGCAGGAATCTATAAACTGTCTGTTATATGCCTTAAAAAGGGCAGTTTCTCGCACTAGGCTGTAAAATTTGTCCCTCTAACCCTAGTAAAATAGGATCCAGATGTCTTTTGTTTGAAAACTCTAGACTACTAAATAGTTTGAGTAAATTTTCTAGTTCAGGCCTCAGTTTGGGGACTTAGCTATTTTACCTAGAGCTCAAAAACTGTGTCAAGTGCCAGAAAAATGAGAAATCCATTCCTAAAACCTCATCACAAAGTCATTAACCGTAAGATCTGTTCCCTATCACTTTTTTCAAAAAAAAAATGAGACGAAAATATGTTGCCCTTTGAATATTCACCCTACTTTCATTATCACTGGGGTATAAAGGTATGAGGATATGATTTTAGTGGATACTACCTTCTTGGTCTCTTTAGTGTGACCCTTAATTAGTTTGAGAACAACAGCTACCCCATTCTAAAACTCTGAAATCTTGTAGTTGGAAGGGAGTGGAAAATACTATAAATGTGTGAAAACCTCATAGACAAAATAAAAGTGTGGAGTGGTATAGAGTTCATGGAAACCAGAATGAAGCAGCCTTTTGGAGAACAGAAAAAAGATCTATTTGATGACTAAGTTGGCTTGCAGGTGCAAGCCCCCAACCCAAAGGGAATTTTGTAATTTACAATCTGTTGACATCTCCAGACAGACAGGAAGCCAGTGAATCGTATTTAAGTATGCATTTCAGGACTGGCTGACTGTACCTTAGGCAGTTTGAAGTATTCAAAAGCCAATATAAGCAGAGATTTGGGACTTAGTGTTGATTTTTTATGTTCAGTGGCATAACTAATTTTCAGCATTCCCAGATAAAGAAAAATCTCCAGAGAAAGGTTTTCCATGTGTGACTTTGTTACCAATTTTATTCAAACCTAGTCTACTTTGTTTATATTGGACATAGAGCCAAGTATGTTGTTACTCGAACATATGTATTATTATTTCACTTTGTAAAAAAATTTAAAAATTATGCAATCTATTCCTGAAAGGTGGCATGAATCCACCTACAATTACAAATGAAATCATATTTTCCAATTCACCTAATTTAAGTTTCAAATATGATATTTTCACTTAGGGATGACTTTTAATTGGCTGTGACTTCTCACGTCTTAAGTTACTCGAGCCTCACTACCAAGTTTATGCTATTCTTTTAAGAACATTAAACATAACCAAGTTTTATAGCTTCCTGGAACTAAGATGGCAGAAAAGTTTACAGAGTTTAAAAGGGGTTGCTTGCCGAATTTTATCCAGTGAGTTAGTAGCAAAGCTGAATTTATAATTTGATCTGCTAAACTCCAGTACTGAGATAGTTCTGACATTTCGTAATTCTAGGGAAATTTATTTAAAGAATGACTACAGTAATTTTTTTGGTAAAGAATATAACACTATTACTTTGTATTTTAACACCTTAATTTTGAAGTTAACATGATGTTAACAGTGGTATAATATATTCTAAAAACCAAGAATTTTAGCAACAGAACCTTAGTGCCTCAGTTTCCAGATTGTACAACACTTAATTTGTCAATTAACTTATCAGCAATCTCAGATGTTGTGCCATGTGTCAGAGACTATACTGGGCACATGAAGTATACTATTTAATTCCTTCTAATAATATTAAAAAATAGAAATTAGAATTTCCATTTTATATTTAAATAAAACTGAGATTCAGAAATAATATATGTCAAGATATCCAACAATGTCAGATGCATTGAAGATGCTCAGTAGCAGTTGCTTTTCTAAGATTCTTCCTCTTGCCTCCCTCCCTCCACTGCTACAATAGATCTTGAGAACAGGCCATTTTCATTTCTACTTTTCTGATAGAAAATAGACTTATCAAGGTTAAGTGATTTGTGAAATTTTAGAAGTAGGTTATAAAGGAAATAGAAGAATAAGGACAAACTAACCCCAAAGCTAGCAGAGGAAAAGAAATAACTAAAATCAGAGCATAACTGAAGAAAATTGAGACCCCAAAATCCATACAAGGAATCAATGAAACCCAAAGTTGGTTCTTTGAAAGGATACCAAGATTGATGCACCACTAGTTAGACTAACAAAGAAAAAGAGAAGATCCAAAGAAGCTCAGTCAGGAGTGACAAGGATGACACTACAATTGATCTAAAAGCAATACAAAAGATCCTCAGAGACTGTTATGAACACCCTATGTACACAAACTAGAAACTCTAGAGGAATGGATAAATTCCTGGAAACATACAACCTCAAAAGATTGGATCAGGAAAAAGTTGAAACCCTGAACAGACCAATATTGAATTCTGAAATTGAATCAGTAATAAAAAGCCTACCAACAACAACAACAAAAGCCATGGGCCAGATGAGTTCACAGCTAAATTCTACCAGACATGCAAAGAAGATCTGGTACCTATTCTACTGAAACTATTCCAAATTTAAGGAATAGGGACATCTCCCAAGTTCATTCTGTAAAACCAGCATCACCCTGATTCCAAATCTGGCAAAGACACAATGAAAAAAGAAAACTACAGGCCAATATTTCTGTTGAACACAGGTGCAAAAATTCTCAACAAAATACTAGCAAACTGAATTTAACAGCACATTGAAAAGTTAACTCCCCATGATCCAGTAGGTTTTATTCCTAGAATATAAGATTGGTTCAACATATGCAAATCAATAAATGTAATTTACCACATAAACAGAATTAAAAACAAAAACCATATGATCATCTGATAGATATGGAAAAAACTTTTGATAAAATGCAACATCCCTTCATGATAAAAAAAAAAAACCCTCAACTAACTAGACATTAAAGGAAACTACCTCAAAAGAATAAGAGCCATCTATGACAAAACTATAGCCAACATCATATTGAAGCAAAAGCTGGGCAAAAACTGGAAGCATTTCCCTTAAGAAGGGGAATGAGACAAGGATGCCTACTCTCTTCACTCCTATTCAACGTGGTACCGGAAATTCTAGCTAGAGCAATCAGGCAAAAGAAAGATATAAAATGCATCCAAATAGGAAAAGAAGAAGTCAAATTATCTCCTTACAAAAAAATAAAATAAAACACCTAGGAATACATCTAACTAAAGAAGTGAAAGATCTCTACAAGAAGAACCACAAAACACTGCTGAAAGAAATAATAGATGACACAAACAAATGGAAGAACCAGTTATCATTAAAACGGCCATACTGCCCAAAGCAATGTATAAATTCCACACCATTTCTATCAAACTGCAGCTGTCATTTGTTATGGAAGTAGAAAAAAGTATTCTAAAATTCATTTGGAACCAAAAAAAAAAAAAAAAAAAAGAAAGCCCAAATAGCAAAAGCAATTCTAAGCAAAAAGAACAAAGCCAGAAACATCACATTACCTGACTTCAAGCTATACCCTAAGGCTACAGTAACCAAAACAGCATGGTACTGGTACAAAAACAGACAGAACAATGAAACAGAATATAGAATCCAGAAACAAAGCTGCCTACCTACAGCCATCTGATCTTTGGCAACGTGGCCAAAAATAAGCAATGGAGAAAGGACCCTTTTATTCAATAAATGGAGCTGGGATAATGAGTATCCATAAGCAAAAGAATGAAACTGCATCCATACCAATCACTATATACAAAAATTAGCTCAAGATACATTAAAGATTTAAATGTTAGACTTCAAACTGTAAGAATTCTAGAAAAAAATCCTAGGAAATACTAGGATTTCTGAATACTAGAGTAAATCTGCAAAAGCAATTGCAACAAAAACAAAAATTGACAAGTGGGACCTAATTAAACTAAAGAGCTTCTGCACAACAAAAGAAATTCAAAGGAGTGACAAGCAACCTACAGAATGGGAGAAAATATTCACAGACTACACACCTGAGAAAGGTCTAATATCCAGAATCTATAAGAAACTTAAACAATTCAATAAGCAAAATCAAATAACCTCATTAAAATTTGGGCAAAAGACATGAACAGACACTTAAAAAAACATACAAGTGGCCCCAAAACATACAAAAATGTTCTCAATATTGCTAATCATCAGAGAAATGTGAATCAAAACCACAATGAAGCCAGGCACAATGGCTCACGCCTGTAATGCCAGCACTTTGGGAGGCCAAAGCAGACATCACTGGACCCCAGTTTGAGACGAGCTCCACCTCTACAAAAAATTACAAAAACTCCACCTTTAAAAAAAATACACCCCCAAAATTTAGCCAGTCATGGTGGCATCTGCCTGTAGTCCCAGCTACTCAGGGGGCTGAGGTTGGAGGATCACTTGAGCCCGGGAGGTCAAGGCTGCAGTGAGCCATGATCACACCGCTGCACATCAGCCTGGGTGACAGAGCAAGATCATGTCTCAAAAACAAACAAACAGACAAAAAACCCATCAGTTACTGGTGAAACTGCGGAGACAAGGGAAGACTTATACACTGTTGGTGGGAATATGAATTAGTTCAGCCACTGAGTAAAGCAGTTTGGAGATTTTTCGAAGAGCTGAGAACCACTATTCAACCCACCAATCAGGTTAGTAGGTATATACCCAAAGGAAAATAAATAATTCTACCAAAAAGACACGTGCACTCATGTGTTCATAGCAGCACTGTTCACAATAGCAAAGACATGGAATCTAATTGCCCATCAATGGTGGATTGGATAAAGAAAATGTAAGACGTAGAATACTATGCAGTCATAGAAAATAATGAAATCATGTCATTTGCAGCACCATAGAGGCAGCTGAAGGACATTATCTTAAGCAAATTAACACAGAAACAGAAAACCCAATACTGCATGTTCTCACTTATACATGAGAGCTAAACAGTGGGTACTCATGGACATAAAGATGGGAACTCTAGAGTGGAGAGCAAGGGAGGGAGGAAAGGCTAAACAAAAACTATTTATTTGGTACTATGATCACTACCTGGGTAATGGGATCATTTGTACCTCAAACCTCAGCATTATGCAATATACCCATGTAACAATTCTGCACATGTACCCCTGAATCTAAAATACAAGTTGAAATTATTAAACAATAAAAAAATTAAGTAGGTCAATGGAACAGTTCAAAATCTAACTCAGAGAAGAATGAGAAACAAATCTTAATGTGAGTATTGTTGGTACTTGTCAAGAGCAAGGTAACCAGATACTGTCTACAATTCAGCATAATCAATGATTACTAGAAAACTAAAAAAAAAAATGTGTTCTAGTTTTGGACAAGGTTAAAGTCTTCTAGATTAACTTATTTTGGTCAAGGATTTTTGTACATTTAATACTTACATGTTTTATTAAAGCCTTATATGCATTTAGGGATTCAAAACCATAAGACTGAATGTATATTAAGAACCTTATTTTTATAGGAGAATAGAGAATTTTTTTACATTCAAATGGTAGCTGTTAGGTAATTGTCCTGTGCCAAGGTCTGTGTGAGATACTTGTGATTCTTGGAATGAGACAGACAATGATCTCTACCACTACAGCATTTGCAGTCTAGCACATTTCCACCATTGTCCTGTCCCATAAACTGGTACCTATGTACAAAAGATTAGAAATACGTTCAATGGTGCCTACAGTCTTTTAGCAAGTGATATCTATGTAAGTAAACATTAATCTGTGGACTAGAGGCTGTTCTCAAAGCAGTACTTGTTCAGTGGAATTGGGCTCACTAGACTGTTTTGTTTAAATTTTCCATCTCTCGAAGGGCTCCTAACACATAGCACCCCTCTTTACTATCTGAATTCTGAAAAAAATAGAAAATAAAAGACTTGCTTATCACCTTTATAGCTAAAAAGATCCAAGCCAGTAGACATGTTTAGTGTCTTTAACAGAGCTCCAGAATTAGGCCAATTAACTATCTAGTCACAAGCAAAGTGGGGGTCCATGTGGAGGGCTCCCGGTGGACAGCTTCTTTCCCAGAAGTAGGTAAACTAAGTAAAGCATGCTCAGTTTATTCATAAATTTACTGATTTTATAAATCCCTTTATCTTGTAGTGGATGGGTAATGAAGCAGAAAAGCCAGGAATAAAACTACTTGAGCATCCACTGCAAAAACAAAACATCAAGAATAGGGAAATTGCTTTCCGCTCGGAGTATGTACTGAACATATGTGTAATGATATCAGTTAAAATAATAAGCAGTTAGAATAGGACAATTACTTAAGGTTAAATCTGATGATGTTTTCATATACTGTTCAATAAGAAGTACTAACACATACTGTCAACATATTCTCTACCTATAGATTATTTACTTTGTAGATTTTTTAAAAATAGATAAAAAAGTAGATAATAGTAGATTTAAAAAAAACATGTTTTTAAATCTCCAAGTGACCTTTCCCCTCCTTTTTAACACCCGATCACCTGATTAAAGTCAGAGAAACTGCATTTAAGTCTTTATCCTGCTCCTCGCTACTTACATATTTTCTCTAGATCTCTATTATCTGTAAAAGTGAAAGGGTGTAAATTGATGATCTCCAAAACCCTTCACAACTCTCAAATTCTAGAATTATTGTTGGCCTCCCCCACCTAGGTACAGTTGATATGTACCTAGGAAACCAAATCTAATTTTATATTTAGCTAAAGAAATAAATGATTACAGGAGATAGTAGCTATGTCTCTCCCTTTGAACTTTTCTGGCACTTATAATTTGCAAAACACCTTTTTTATACATTGTTACTCTAAATTATGTCTCTGTTTCCTCTATGCTCAGTTGTTTCCCAAAACAATGTATGTGCTTTCATTATGCTATTCCTAGGAGCATAACCTATGACATTGTATAACCCATAGTACAATGTTCCGGACTCATAGGAAATACATTCAAAGTTAATTCTTCTCTGCTAAATAATTTAAAGATGTTTATTTCTGGGGATTGCTGCTTGCAAACTTGAGTCTGACCCTCTGATTGTATTTCTATTTTTAACAAACAGGTTCAAAATAGTTTAATTACAGCACTAATATCAGTAGAACTGGTAAATATGAATGCTGAAGACCAAATTTTACATGGTTATTCATGTTGCTGTTTCATTAATATATTGCATTGCGTGTTTTTATTTATTTTTAGTATACTATATGTGTCCATATATGTACACGTATGCATACACAGCAGGTATACATGTTTTTCCTCTGCTTAGAAGGATGCTAATTCAAGAGCTTACCATTTCAATGCCAGAAAAAAAGGGAATGTTATTTTTAAAAGTCAGCGATTTATTCCCATGGTGCTTGTCATCAAATGTAATATATGGTAATTTTATCACTATAAGATATGTATATGTAATGATCCAGTGTCTTTTTAAAGGTATGGTGTGGAGCCTCCTGGTTTGATAAAGCTGGAAAAAGAGATTGAACAAGAAGAAACACTTTCTGCCCCTTCTCCTTCACCTTCTCCTTCATCAAAGTCTTCTGGAAAAAAGAGTACAGGAAACTTACTGGATGATGCAGTAAGTAAAATCAGTCAGACTTCTTACCAACGGTTAGTCTTTCTTGCACTACAAAACATTTTCTGTGCAATCTCGTATCAGTCTAATCTTTACCTATATCAATTTTCTTGAAATTTATTTTAAGCCCTTATGAAAAACTTTGTAGTCCTACAATTCATTTTGAGATTCAAAACTGAACTAGTTGTTCAAAATAAAGTGTCATTTAATGCTGCAGACCAATATCTAAAACTTTAGAATAATAAGTCAACTCCCTGAAAATTGTATTTGAAAACATGAAAGTCTCTTTGTCACTGGACCACAATTCCCCCTTTCACAGATAAGAAGTCTGAAAACAAGATCTTGAGGATTGTTAAAGAAGGGAAAGTAAATATATGATAGAGAAGTTAAGTGCCTTTTATGGACTACCATTGTTTTTCAAGTGCTCTCTTATATGAAAGGCAGGTTCCTTCTTGAGGAATGGAAACAGAAATTGAGTAACCTGCTGAGGGGAGGAGAGGAGCTTAGATTCCAACAGAGTTTTGTCTAACTCTTCAAGGTCGCTCTACTTAGCAAAGCCCTTGAGTCACAATTTTTGGTAGTTAGGAAATGTTTTAACAGAATCATAGTAAACCGTTTTTAGGTATAACAGCAAACACGGTGAATTAAAACTCTCAAGTGACCTTAGTTGTCTGTTAAGTAGTTATTGGTTATGAAAAGTAGTGTGCTTGAGTATGTGTGTGCATATGCCCTGCACACATATATTTTAAGTGCAAATGTAAAAAAAATTAATAAAGGAGATAAATCATCAGTGACTGGGATGTTATTCATGCAAAGTTTGTATTTCGGGAGTTGTAGTTGCTTATTAATTTTATAGAAAATGGCAATGCCAGAGGCATTAGACTGACGTATGTCTCACATACATGGGGAGAGTCCTTAGAAACTAGCACCAGCCACAATGCCAGCTGTAAAAATAGGCAGAACTGAAAAGGACTGATGGTCCATAGCTGTGAGTTTCTTCTTCCAGGATATGAGCAGAAAAGAGCTGGGAAAATGGTTGGACACTACAGGATGCAGAAAAAGAGATTTCTCTGACTTTTGCTTTTCTCCATGTGACACGATCAACTATACTGCAGATTTAGATGAGCCGAAATATAACAGTTTGTCTGATAGATTAAGAACCCTCATTTCTGTTAAGGGCAGCAAGCATATTAGCTCTTAAAGGTATCTCAGCTAGTTTAATTTGGTTTCTTCTGGGTAACTGTACAATCACTCGGGAACTAAAGAAGAACAGGCAAGACATTTTGATTTAATGCTACTGAAAAGGATTTTAAAATCACTTAACTTTGTCAAAGAATTGGTCATATACCTTGCTTTTCATAGGATTTCACTTTTTATTTTGTAAGGAAATTGAGTAACATTATATTAATAGTAGATAATGATCTGTTGTTTATATATTGATGAGAACATTTTTTCTTCTGTGTCAATTATACTTTTTTGATTAGACTTACTTTAAGGTAAGATGTACCTCTAGTCTTTCTGTTATAAATATATTTCCCCGGGGCAAATATACTTGCTTATAGTCCATTTCCTCTCAGCTATCACCTTCATTCATTTTTTTAAAATGCCTTATAGTCAGGATTCCAGACCACTAAAGAGTGTCTGGCTAATGTCCCTCTTATCCTCCTATTGAATGAATTACTGGATCAAATGAATTTTTTTAGTCCTGAAATTATGAGATTGCTTCCTGGTATTTGACACTGTTGACCACTCCATTCTTGAAATGCATCTCTACAACATTTCTGCTACCAGAAGGGTAAAACTAAATGCACTTTGGATTTGATTAAAATTATATAGGGTGCTCTATAACATCTAGGGTGAAACCCAAGCTAGTTCATATGTCATAGTCCATAGCCCTCCATGTTCTGGCCTACTGTGTGTTTTCTAGCTGTTTTGTCTGCTGCATTAGTCCTTGAATTTTGATGTAGCCATTGTAGCTTTCTCACCATACTTCTGCCTACTCACCTGTTACACTACTTTTAAACACCTTTCCATCTTTTAAAATTCAGGTTGTGCTACCCCCTGTATAAAGATTTTTCTGGTATCTCTCATCCCAGGTATAACTGGAAAATCATTCCTTGGTGCTGCAAGTATTTGTATCTATTTAATGAAGGATTTACCTTTTTGGGCACAAATATCCTTACATCTCAAGGTGAAGACCTTGTACTCAAAGACAAAGACCGTATTTTATCGATCTACATCCAGTACAGTGTTTTTTGGATAAATTATCAATGTAGCTAATTGAAGTTTAACCTTCTCCCTTATTCTATTTATCCAAGTTGGCCACATGCTCTGGAAATGCATGAACCTTTCATTTCTACTGTAGCTTTGTAGAGGGTGGAGATGCTGCCACTTGAAGCTATTTCTGTGAACCTAGAAGTAGCTAGGATGATTTTCTTTCTTCACTACCTTGTCTCCTGTCTGGCAATCCTTGAGATGGGGAGAAAAAGAAGAGAGGGCAAGAAGGTGATAGGAAAACTATGAAAAGGACTTCAGAGTTTACCAATACTCCAGTTCAGAAAAAGAGAGTGAAATAAAGATTTTCCATACAACAGTAAGCCAGTCAGTCAATACACGGTGGTTCTCCCCTACTCCCAAATTGTGTGCTCTCAGTTGAGAACAACGGAATGGATTTCCCAGGACTTGAAACCTTCTTTAAAGTTTACCAGAGTTTAGAACATAAACATTTGCTCCGTTAAAAGTTTCCATTGAATGTAGGAAATATACAATGTGGATATTTCTGTAACTTTGTCAGCTAGAATATTATGTTTCACAAGTCTTAAAATGGCATTTTTCAAGCAATGTTTGGTCAAACATACCATGGTTAAATTAGTTTGAGAAATACAACTTACTATAGTCCTCATCTAGAGTCTGGTGATAAACTTTGGCATATCAAAGGCTCTAGTGAGTTCCATAATAAGATCTTGTTTAACCTGTAGTCTTCTAAACTTATTTGACCACAGAAGTCTCTTATTCCTTTATTTTACACTGGGGAAAACTGCATTGAACTATTTGCATTCTGTTTGATAGGTTTTTTTACTGAAGTGTTTTATTTCAGGAACAGTGGAGCAGAGAGAAAAGTAATTTGAGCTTCACTAATGTTTTAAATCAGAAATTAATACATCTAATATAAAAGGAAATTGTTCCTATAGTAACTGCTTCACTGCATGTGAGGCACATATAGCAGTTCGGGGTTGAAAATGACGTACTCCAACATGGATTTTAGAATAGAAATATAAAATAGAGATTGCTTGCAGAGTTTCTGCATTTAGTTAATAATATTGGCTATTTTTACTCTGGGAAGGCTATTATCTGCCACCGCAAAAAAGAAAAGAGGAAAAAGAGAAAGAGGAGGAGTAAAAAAAGGAAAAAAAAAAACAAGAAGAAATAAAGAAAAAAGAGAGAAAGCAAAAGAAGCAGATCTGTGTTAAGATATTATATTCCAGTGAACAGTTTCAACAATAACTGCCAGTTTTGAAACCTTCAATATTTCTTCACATTTCTTTGTTTGATACTTAGGGGAATAGTGGGAAAAAATAGGTGACCCTTTATGTGGAAAATACATCACCTTCTTTAATCAAGATATCATGAAAGAAACACAGTGGTTTCCATTCAGATTAATTTATTCTCCAGATGTCCTGATAGAGTGATTCAGCTGTGATAAAACGGAGTCAGGTTTAGTTCTCCTCTTCGCTGAGCTAGTTCTCACACAATGAGTTGAATACAGTTCTCAGAAATCATTCTTACTTTCTTCCTCTTCTCCATCAACTTCCTCAGTCTGGGGATGAGAGATAGTATAATTCTGAGTAATCAGGCTTCTCCTGAAATCCTATTTCAGCAGAAAACTGGCTGGGTTCCTAGCCAAATAAGAACACCTGCCAGACTGACTTTTCCCTAGGTAATGTAAGAAGCACAGATGTCATCAGTCACTGTTTACTTAACAATGTATTTCCACTGGCCACAGTCTGGCCTTGTTTCTTCCATTTCTGCTTCCACCTCTCATACAACGACAAAAACAGCCCTTGATTTTTAAAATCAACTCCATTTTCAAAGCTAGAAAGGCATTCAATAACGGCAGGCCACTTGAGAAAATGTTTCTTGTATTTTACTTCATTTGATACCAAGAGTTTCTGTCTTTTGTCTAAGAACACTGCAAAATGGACATACTTTCCATACAGACTTGTGATTGTCATTTTTTAGTGGAGGAACCAGTTGAACATCAATTTACTCTTTGGTTAATTACCACATGGCAGCAAAATTGTGCCAAACGTTATCCTCCTAAAGTTCAGGCCTCAGGCCATGTGCTTTCTTGATGCTGTCAGTCTGATTTTCTTCTGGATGATCAATCCTCCTCCCAATGCCCCTCCCTTTCTTCATCCTTGCTTTCCTCATGGAAGCCCTTATTTGTGGTGATAAGGAAAACGGTATACCACTTCTAGCAATGGCATAAACATAACTTACATGTATATACACATATTTATATTTAAACATATTCTATAAACACATATAGAAAGAGATATGCATAGAAAAATACCGAAAACAGGAAATATAGACAACATTCATTTGTCCCGTGACCCTACCCTCAGTCCCAGAATGTGATTCTGCATTACTAGAAGGAAACGATGTGATCATTATTCAACTTTTGTACATCTTGTTTTATTATCATCATCCCACTCAGAAATAACCTTTCAAAAATATTAGAACAGAAATCTATTAGTACTGGGGTGAATGTATCTATAGACCAAGTATAATATGATAGAACAAACTCAGAACACAAAGTAATTGCCCTAATCAGTAACTTAATGTTAAGTAGTTTTCTCATTTTTTGATGAAAGCTATTTCTAGTATTCTTTGAATCCATGATTATTTTGTTCCTCTAATTTCCCCCTGTGGCCTGTATAGATTCATGTTCTTATATATCTATTTAGTCAATGTGTATTTAATGAATATTTATTTGCCATTAAGACGTGCTTTATATCAATGATTTTAAAATATAATGAAATACCATCTTAACTCTAAAGGAACTCAGTCTAGCAAGAAGACATTAAGGTTAATCACTAAAGGAGCTACAATATGCTATGATAAAAATAAGTACCAAAAGCCATAGGTTTATATGTCAGCAAAATTAAGGACAGCAAAAAGGACTAATGGCAATGTATATATTAAAGTTGGTTCTTTTGTCCTTTTCCCCCCAAAATAGTGTTGGTTCTCTTTGTATACATCCTCATTGAGTCATAATTATATATGTGATAAATTTATGAGATAAATTTAATTTCAGGGTTTTTTTTTCCATTTTTTGGTTATTCCTCCAGTGTCTTATGCTTTCAAACTTTCTGGAACGTTTCTTATTCTAGGAAAAAAAAAGTTGTTTAATTCCTTTACATTAACATGCATTTGAGTTCATGTTTTACTCTCTGCACAGTTTTTGCTTAGAAGGCTGATTAAAGTCAGAAATTGAATTATTTGAAGGAATGATTTCATTTCTTTGGTGACATAAATGTAGACACCATGACATCTTCATGGAAGAATCTGGGTGAGGAAAATCCAGGCCAATTTCTATATTTGTTCTATCTAGCTTCTAAATGCAGGCTGCACATCATTTACAGCTTTCTGTTTCTTCCATGGAAACTTTTCCTCAAAACACGGGAGATTATTGTTTGGGGTTGTTTGGTTGGTTGGTTAGTTGAAGAGCAGACAGAGTGGGTGGTTCCCAGTCAGGGAAAACATAAACATAAAATTGTTCCTAAAATCATGGACTATTATATTATCGTCTAGTAATCACAACTATTCATAAGCTTTATGCACATATCATTTAGATTATGTATTTTTTAAAGAGTGGGAGAATAGATATAACAGGGATAAAAACCTGATATTCAGACATCGATTACATAGAACACACATAAGCTGTAAAACATGGTCAAAGAAGTAGGGTTTGATAGGAATTACTGAGATGGAGTGAGTTGCAGGGTAAATCTGAGTAAATAAGAGATTAATTCTTAGAGAAAATCTTAGAGTTCAAAATAAGATGAAACAATAGTCTCCTTAAAAAAAACAACTTGTTAAATTCACTGTCATTTATTTTGAAACTGGGTAAAATTAATGTAATTAAAATTATACTGAAGTAACATAAACTCTATGTTAACATACTTTCTATCCTGGTTTTCAACAGGTTGGCCTTGACAACCCCAATGTGCATGGTGTTTTTAGTCCTCCAAAAGTAGGAACCCAGCTGATTGTGTATAGTCTATAATTTCAGTTTATTTCCTGCTCATTATCCTCCAGCGTCATCACTGTCATTAGCTAGCTTATGCCTTAGTGCAGTCATTTGCCTTCAGATGTCTTTGCGGCCTGAACTTTACATGGTAATGATTTAATGTGATATCCCTATGCTCACATGATGTCCATACATAAAGAACAAGTTTAAAGTCATTAAGGGTTCAGGGGCCGTGGAGTCCTCGGAGCAAATTAACATAAATGCAACCTAATTAAGAAGAATGAATGTGCCTGCTCTTCTATTTCAGGTGAAACGAATTTCTGAAGATCCTCCTTGCAAATGCCCAAACAAGTTCTGTGTGGAGCGGCTCTCCCAAGGAAGATACCGAGTGGGAGAAAAGATCCTCTTCATTAGGGTAAAGTTTTACTTTTCACTTATCTTGTTCTTTATGAGAACATTCAGAATTTGAGTTAGGGGAAATATGACAGATAAGAGCAGGAACTTCCATATGGTGCTTACATTTAAAGATACATGGTATGAATTTTTCTTAAGCAGCATACATTATAATGTGCTACTGAAGGCTAAATAGAACTGTTTTTTCTTTGTACATATACCAAAACGCGTACACACCAAAGACACCGTGGAGATCAAATAGCATGAAGAAGCCTTTTCACTTGTGTTCTGTTTTGCTAAGAACCAAGATAATTTAATCTCTCAACGTAAGTTTGTGACTTTTACTAAGACCAATAATTCTTTTTTTTAAAAAAAAAAATGAAAAATACAGATACATTCCTAGAAATCTGCAGTTGTAAATAAAAGTAATTTTCTGCTTTATGGTTTAGTCACTTCTAAAGGAATAGGCGTTGTGTTTTTTTTAAAAAGCTATATTCTTTCCTCAGTTGAAAAAGTTAAAAAATATCCTGCTGTTTTGTAGAATAGAATGATTTGAATACGTACATCTGGTACCAGCAATGTGTATTCTCACAATACTCAAGTCTGCAATGACTCTGTTGAAATTTTGCCCTTGTAAAGTTTTCTTAATTTCTACTTTTGGCCAAAACTTATTTGTATAACAGGTCTTTTTAAAGGCTCTGCAACATGTAGTTGAAAAAAGAAAGTTTAATCATAATTTTAGCCTTAAAATATAATGTTAATGATTTTGAATTCTAATCTAATTTTAGATTAGTATTTACTAATATATTTCTTAAATTTCCAGGAAATAATTGCTATTCTGCTTTGGAATAGCAGCAAAAAGGATATAACAATGTGTTATTATTGGAGTATGAGACAGATCTGTGTAGATGGCCTCACTAGGAAAGGCAGTTGTCTGAGTTGCTTATTGTTCTTTATTGCAAGGATAGCATACATATTTTGTTAAGTCAAACTGCCTGCTGTCACGTTAGTACATTAAATAATAGTGATCTAGAATCTCCACAGGTGTGTTTAAATTTTACCGGGTTGACCTTTCTCACTTGATAATCAGTCTCCTTTAGAATATTAGGCTCCAGAGCTTAGAATCAAAACATAGAGAGTTTAAACAGCTTAAACAGTTATTCCTTTTTGTAATAAAAGTGTTAATAAAACACATGATTAATAAATTATATACTTCTCCCTCCAACGTAACCTAATATCTTCAGTCAAAAATATGTATTACATATGTTTATTTGCATCTGAGCTTTCAGATGCAAATTTAGTCATTTATCAAGGATTTTAATGTCCACATTAATGAATAACATGTTTTTATAGTCCTTACTATATAAGGCAGGTTTTTTGATATTCCATTTTTCTTTTCAAGAAATAGTTATCTTTTGATTAAATCTATTCATGCATTATTTATAGAGAAATTGAGATTTGCTGTACTGAAAAAAATTGTATCAAATTTCTTAGGGATATTAATTTAATATCAACTAATACATAAGAACATATTGTGCACACTCAGTTTCTTACTTCTAATGTTCCAGGTGAACCTGCAATAAGAGAGTTAACTGTGATGTGGTTATTCACTGATTAGTCCAGCAAGTAATGGCATCATGCTATTATGACATGTTTTAGAATAGTGTCTTAACGAACTTTAATCATTTATTCTCTTGATTTTTGTACTATCCACATACAATTTTACTATTTTTATAACATTTCCCTTTAAAATGAAACGTTTTTTAAAAACTTAAATTTTAACAAAGATAAATTTCTATCACTGCCTAAATTACAAACCAAAACTATTTGTCAAAAAAGGAAAACATTCTTGAACGTATATTGATTGAAATACTTACCCTTTGGCTTGTCATGAGTTCATTTCCACCCTGAAGGAGTAACATGATTCTAAAAAAGGCTCCTCTCTATGTGTCTGGTTATCCGTGGAGGCTTAAAAATTAAAATTTCATAGGCGGGTCACATGTGCCTTGAATTGTATATTTTTTCCCTATTTCCCCCTCTGTGTTAACTAGAAAAACTAAACGTGTCTCCTTGATGTGCATGTGCTTATGCTAGTACTTTCGATTTGTGGTAGGGACTATATTTAATTGATTGCTATTCTGTTCCTTACTCATGTAAGGAACTGGCAGTTACTACTCAAAAAATCTCATAGGTATTGAATTGGTTTTCAAATGATCATATGGTTGTCACTGCTGATGTTTTAACTGTATTTCCCTGAACACCTGGATTAAGTAGTAAGTGCCTATAGTCAAATTCTCACACATACTAGGTGAACAACTGCCTCATAGTGTCTTCATTGCAGTTCTTGCATTTCTTAAATTTGCATTTTTCACATGGGCGTATTTTAAACTTTGTCACATCTTTTTTGAGGCTGCCTAATATGGTCATATTTACTGGCAGTATTTATGTATATTATTCTATAAAGTATACATACAATGACATATACATTGTGTCTTAACATTAGTCCCCTAGTTGGTTGTTCACCCTGAGAGCAGCAGTGTATTCATGTGGTCATAATGAACCTGTCCAATGCAAAGAACAATTCAGGGTCACTTAGGGCTAATGAGACTGTTTACCTTTACTTAAAGATAAAACAACTACCAGAACACTAACTCAGTAAGAATTATTCCTTAGGAAGTCATAGATACGCCGGGCGCAGTGGCTCACGCCTGTAATCCCAGCACTTTGGGAGGCCGAGGCAGGCATATCACCTGAGGTTGGGAGTTCGAGACCAGCCTGACCAACATGGAGAAACCCCGTCTCTATTAAAAATACAAAATTAGCCGGGCTTGGTGGCGCATGCCTGTATTTCCAGCTACTTGGAAGGCTAAGGCAGGAGAATTGCTTGAACCCGGGAGGCGGAGGTTGCTGTGAGCCAAGATCATGCCATTGCACTCCAGCCTAGACAACAAGAGCAAAACTCCGTCTCAAAAAAAAAAAAAAAAGTCATAGATACAAGATTCTTTTGATAAGCCTGTGCCTAACACAGTTAACTCTTGACTGATGCTTAACTAAACCAGAGTTAACAATTCCATTGCTAACCACCTTACAATGTTTGTTGACAACACCTAATCACTTTATGTGTCAACTTATGATTATGTATGTATATGAACATATCTTCCCTATACATTCAAACAGATACAGTAACAACAACTATGAATGAAAAAATAAGAATGCCTGCAAATTTCAAAGGAAGACTGGGAAGATATTTTCTGCAGTGAATATCTTTACTAAGCATATGTCTTGTCTGTGGATTTCTGGAAACCAGTGTATGAATAGATACTACCCATACATGGCTATCTAATGTGTACTTATGTATTAATAGAGGCATCTATGTACTTTTGTAGACAGGCTTGTATATGTTCATATTTCTCCATTTACAGGTGAGGATTAATCCACACCTAAATATTAAGAATCCTTTAGTACAGGAAAAACCTCTGAGGATTTAGGAAAACATCCAATAATCAATTGCCAAATGGGAATTTTTTTTGCTTCTAGCTTATGAAAAATAATTTGTCAAAGCCAAATTTTTGCCTAGTACTTTCCAAAGAGCAACATTGTTTTCTTGAACTATCAAATGCAGCTAATTTTTGTCTATATTGTGCAGATGCAAATGTACTCTCCTCCAAGATATAAATATTGCAGTTATTTTTCAGTGACTTTGAATTTGGAGAGCGATGATAAAACCTGCTGATTTCTGCAGTAACAGAGATTTGGATTATTCCCATTCAACCATAATATATATCTTTGAAATGTAAATAGGTGGACCTCGGGACTAATGTCTTAATTTCAGGGAGGAGAGAATTTTCTCTTGTTCATTTGTTTATTCAGTCAGTTGGTATCTACATAGGCTTCAAGTATCAAGAAGTCACTTGGCAATACAAATCCGAATGAGCCTGTAAAAAGGGACTTCAGAAATATGTCTTAGATGCAATAATAATGTCTGTGGTATTTGACTTATCAATTCCAATTTGATGGCTATGTTCTACCTAAGTACTCCAAGTTGGAGTACAGTGCGTCAGCTCACTGCAACCTCCACCTCCCAGGTTCAAGCGATTCTCGTGACTCAGCCTCCCAAGTAACTGGGATTACAGTGCGTGCCTTCACACCCAACTAATTTTAAATTTTTAATATTTTTTTTGTATTTTAAGTAGAGACAGGAGTTCACCATGTTGGCCAGGCTGGTTTCAAACTCTTGGCCTCCCGTGATCCGCCTGCCTTGGCCTCCCAAAGTGCTGGGATTACAGGCATGAGCCACCACACCCAGTCTCTTCCAACAGTAATTTTTAAAATGGCCAAAGATTAGCAGCATCAGCATCATCTGGAAACTTGTTAGAAATGCAAAATCTTGGGGCTCCCCCCAGACTAACTAAATCAGAAACTCTGAGGGTAGGGCCCAGCCTCCTGTGTTTTCTTAAGTCCTCCAGGTGTTTCATACGTGTCCTGAAGTTTGAAAATCACTTTAGAACAATATATAGGAAGGGATTCAGTGTACCAACAACACAATGCAAAATCATTTGCATGTCTGATCATGAAAGAGTATTAGCAGTCAGGTGCTAAAAATGATCATTTTGAAGAACTTCTATGTATTGTTGGAAGGAAATGCTTAAGATGTCATTGTAAGTGAAAAAAAGAGGCTTTTAAATTATATTTGCATATGAAATAGCTCAGTGTAGAAATGATTAGGATAAAGACAAAGAAAATGAGAATAATAGAAAATAGTTTTTATTTGTCAAGGACACAGAATTATGAGTGAGTGATTTTTTCTGTTCTGCAAATTTCTGATGATCATTTTAAAAATATGAACTCTTTAAGATAAACCAGCAAACAGATAGAGTTAAAAATTTGAGAATAAATTAAAAGCCCTCTGAAAGTTGTCAGGTTAATTAGCAGACTGCTCATTTGAATTGTCCTTTTGCTGAGCTTCCTATCTTCCGGAAAATGGTGGGGAGGTTTTTTGGAGTCATGGTATTATTTAGACTACAGAGAATTTTTGCTTATTGTTGTGAATGTGTAGCATATTTTTCATTAGATGAAGCTGTCTTCCTTTACTATTTTCTCTCTCCATTTTGGAAATTGATATTGTTTAGGGTTAGCACCTGGAAACATGCAAATGTTTATCTACTGTCTGGATAATATGCCTTGTCTTTCCTTATCTTTGCAGACCCTATCAGTGATCTACGTACTCAGTTTTTTCTCTACTAATCATTACAATTTTAACCATTTGGTGTTCCATTCCTTTAGGGCTCAGTTTTTAGTGACAGGAAAATAACCTAATATGATAAACTTATCTGTGCTAATTTATGAAATGGATGCAGACAGCCCCAGTGAATAGAACATCTATGTGATAAGGTCTTTACACTTAACTAAGCTGCTCTAATGTTCTGATAATAAAAATTTCTGACAAAGTAGCAGCCACTGGGGTCACATGTTGTGAGGTAGATGACATTTTGTGCTACTTGGTTTGCTCACTAATGTAATGAATACTTTTTTTACTTAATTGCAATTTATCACTACCCTAATATTGTACCTTAGGGTGGTTCAGAGTGTGTTCCCAAGAATAATAGTTCCAGAAGATGTTCAAAAATATTATTTGTAAAGAAAAGTTAACATGGTTAAGAGTTGAAACAGGTTTCTTTAATTGCTCTTATTTACTGATAATTGCCTTTGTTAGCCTGTATCAGAACACTTGATATATCTCATTATAACCTCCCAAACTCGTGTGGAAAATTTTGTTGCCATTTCCGTTTTACAGATGGGGAAACTGAGACACTGAGGTTGAGTAACTTCTCAAAGTTCTAATGCAATAAGCATTGGAAGTGGGCACTAAACCCTGGCAGTCTAACTCCTAAATTTACACTTTTTACCTCTAAGCCGTATTGATCACATTACCTGGAATTTCTTGGATGATTCAATACACTAATGTGATCTGTAAGCTCCTGGAGGGAAATATATTGTTCAGCATTTTCCGAATGTATTTAACCACAGAAATAGTCTCCCTCCCACCATTTTTTCCCCCAGAGCATCTTCCTGTGCTAGGAGGTCATAAAAACATAGTTTGAGAAAGACATTGTGAATTGAAGCAAATGGAATAATTTGTAACATAGAATTTATATTGAAAGTTGTCCACATCTTGCCACAATTAAAACTCATATATTTTAACGTATTAAGGAATATTTAACTTGTACTCATTTTTACCTTCAAATTCCATTTGGAAATGATTTTCAAGGACATGACTGGAAAACCTTTAAAGAAAAGACAGCTACAATTTAATAAGGATCATTTGTTCCAGGCATTTTACCAGCTGCTTTATGTTTATATTTATATCACAGGATTCTTTCTAAACCATACAACTTGGAAACTGTTTTTATCTTTTTGTTACAGGTGAAAAAATAAAGTCTTAGAGAAGTTCTTAAGTAAGTAGTAAAATAAATAAAAGTCAAAGCCGTGACTTGCCAAACCTACAACACATTCCACTCCATGTCCATTAAATGCAAATATCTTATTCAAAAGGCTAGTCCTCTATAAATAATCTGTACCTTTTATAATATATTTCATGCTCAACCATAGTAAAGTATTTTTACACCATTTTTCCTTTAAAAGTATTCAGAATACAAAGGGCATTCAATTGCATAGTCAATAGTGCCTAATATAAAGATATATAATATATTTGCCTGACTATGACAGGATAAAAAGTATGATAATATTTTTGTTACTGTATGATGGACACTGTATAAAATTTTTTATGTGGTCTATCTCCTTAATAGGCAAAATTAACTAGAATTCTATAATAAGACATATTGTTATCTGTCTTGATATCTTTTCAATAGAAATCAGAAGATAATTCTCCCATATTGCCAGTATAGTCTTGTTGAGTCTTCTCTTGCTAATTGTGGTTATTTTTTAAGTAGAATGGTATTACTTCAAGACATTTTCATAGCAGAACTTCACAGTTGGATAAAATAATATGAAATTCCATACTGATGCTCCAGTGGCTTAAAGGTATTTTTCTAGTTTAAGAAATACGAGTACTTGAGGGGCCTAAAGAAAAGACAATGAATAATTTAATTGGAAGTCAGCAAAGGGATTTGAAATGTTATGGCGTTACCTCCTTTGTACTACTTTTAAATTAAATCATCACAGATCAATAGAAAGGTCACACACATTTTTATTGACTCTGCGTAATTTCTTCCTTAGCATAAAAATTCTTCAGGATTATGCCTGTGTGGTAAAAATCAACTCTCTGAAACAAACAAGCAAGAGAGGCACCAGAGCTCTGTTGCTATAGCAACTGAACTTGGCAATGTCTTCTGGGACTTGCTCTAAGGAAAGGTCCATGATAGTGGGTGATATTACGTTCTTTTTTGCTCTTATGACACATACTGATTTACTGTGAGTAAAAAGTAGCATGGTTCAAATTTCATATTTTTCCTAGTGATGAAAAATGGGCTGTTGTGTGAAAATGTAAAGGAGTTTTAAACAACTAGCAAAGAGGTTAAAACCTCCATTTATCCTTAGTGGAAATGCTGCAGAAGCAGCCATTACTCAGCAGCTGAAAGTCAACAATTCATTAAAAAATACACACACACACACACACACACACACACACATACACGTCATCTAATTTAGCAATGTATAAGAACAGTGAATGCCATTTTAAAATTATATTAATGCCTAGATTTGTTTCTAGGGGGAAAATATGGCCGTGTTTGCTTCTGATGTATATAAAATCTCAGACATTTATAGCGCTCTAAGCCATAGTAAGAGAAATATGAGTGCTATTAATACATGAATATTTCCAAACTCAGTTTTCCCAACCGCCTCAAAACTAAACACTAATTCAGGAAATGCAAGCAGTAACATTTAAAATGTGTTCAAATGCTTTTAGCTTTTAATTCTTTTATGTTTTTGCTTCACTAAAGACACTGTCATTTGTTTTGTCATCCATTGATGTAATTTACACTTTGGTAAAACATATCTCAAAGGACTTTGCAGATATTGATAAATACTCTTAACCTATAGTCTCTAAGATAGGCATATGTTTTAGATAAATGCAATATAAGTAATAACTAACCATTGCTGTAAATAATTCAGCTAATGTGTTTTTTTCTGACAGTTAACCTTTCAGGTTGAAAACCCTTAAAAAAAAGTCTTAAAAATTCAAAACAGATTATCAAGAATTGCACCCTGAAACATCCATTTGACACCACTTTTTAAAAAAAAGCAAGAAAGACGGCCAGGCACAGTGGCTCATGCCTGTAATCCCAGCACTTTGGGAGGCCGAGGCGGGCGGATGACGAGGTTAGGAGATTGAGACCATCCTGGCTAACATGGTGAAACCCCATCTCTACTAAAAATACAAAAAATTAGCCTGGCGTGGTGGTGGGTGCCTGTAGTCCCAGCTACTCGGGAGGCTGAGGCAGGAGAATGGCGTGAACCCGGGAGGCGGAGCTTGCAGTGAGCAGAGATCGTGCCACTGCACTCCAGCCTGGACAACAGAGCAAGACTCTGTCTCAAAAAAAAAAAAAAAAAAAAAAGCAAGAAAGACAATGAAATTTGGTATTTATTACAATAATTAAAAGTAATGACAAAAAACATAAATACTTTTGCACCAACCGAATAATACATCTGGGCAGTTTTCTATATTCTAATTTAAGTTAGAGAGCTCATTTCTTCTTCCACTGACATATTAAATGTGAAAAACAGTAAATAAATAGAAGCTCAAAACCAAAAATTATTCTTCATTAAAAACTTACCACTATTGGCCATTTAGCAATGAGTAGATTTTTCAATAGTGTCTACTTTCACTTGACCTGATAAGCATTCTTACTCATCTCCAACTCAGTTAGCAAGGTTTACCATGGCTTTAAATTGTGCAATACACTTGCCACCTTACTTCAGTTTGAATAATTTTCTTTTGCCATTATGCTGTATCTAGAATCAATGTACAATTGCTTTTTCATTGGCCACAAATCATATTAAGGAAGCATTGAAAAGTCAAATGACTTCATTGAAAAACTGCACAGCTTCTATAATCTGCATTCCCGATTTCTGCATTGCTATGACCTTCCTGCCATTAAGATAAATTTGTTCCATATATGTGTATTTTATATCTAGTGATGTTGTGTGTGTGTATATATGTATGTATATATAGTGTATGTGTATATTATACAGACACACACCTCCATACACACACAAAAAATATATACAGAAATATATGTGTGGATAGTGAAAAGCAACAATATAGTAGAGAGTTGAATTGGTCCACTGATTGGCATTTTAACTGATTTTAACAGGGATCTCAGGTTGATTTTTCTACAACTGAAATTGAAAACCCAAGTCAAAAATTTTGTGGAAAAATACACCTTTTTATCCTATATTTCTATATATATATATATATATATACTGCATTAGGCCGTTACTGCATTGCTATAAAGAAATAACTGAGTTTGGCCGGGGGCAGTGGCCCATGCCTGTAATCCCAGCACTTTGGGAGGCTGAGGCAGGCAGCTCATGAGATCAGGAGATTGAGACCATCCTGGCTAACACTGTGAAACCCTGTCTCTATTAAAAATACAAAAAATTAGCCTGACGTGGTGCAGGCGCCTGTAGTCCCAGCTACTCAGGAGGCTGAGACAGAAGAATGGCATGAACCCGGGAGGCAGAACTTGCAGTGAGCCGAGATCGTGCCACTGCACTCCAGCCTGGGTGACAGAGCGAGACTCTGTCAAAAAAAGAAAAGAAAAGAAAAGACAGATCTGAGATTAAGTAATTATAAAGAATATAGGTTTAATTGGCTCCTGGTTCCACAGGCTGTACAGAAAGCTGCATCTGCTTCTCAGGAGGCCTCAGGAAGTTTCTACGCATGGTGGAAGAAAAAGAGGGAGCAGGTACTTCACACGGTGAAAGTAGGAACAAGAGAGAGTGGGAGGGGAGGTGCCACACACTTAAAAATGACCAAATCTGTGAACTCAGTGTGAGAGCTCCCTTATCACCAAAGGGATGGCCCAAGCCATTCATGAGGTATCTGCCCCCAACATCCAAACACCTCCCACCATGCCCCCCACCTTCAACATTAGGGATTACATTTCAACATGAGACATGGGTGGGAGACAGATATCTAAACTGTATCATATACTATTTAATACTCACCAAATGCTTTCTGTGTATCTGGTGTCTAAGTGCTTTCCTCGGATTCTTTTTTTTTTCCAACTCTCACAACCCTTTGAGGTAGGCACTGTTGTTATCCTCATAGTAACAATAAGGAAATTAAGTGTTAGAGAGCTAATTGCTTGTCAGAGATCACACAGTAAGTGTCAAAGCCTTCATTTGAATTTAATGTATCTGATTTCAGAGCCCACAGTTTTAATTATATGCTATTCATTCCATTTCAGACCACATAGACATTTGGCATGTCATTTTGTAAGTATCACTGCTCAACTTTTAAATCCATTAGTGATTTACCTATACTCGATGCATGGCTCCTAGTTTGCTTATTCCTTTGCCTATGTGCTTTGGCAAAACAAGGAATTTAACAGCCAATCCCTATTCTAGAGTCAAAAAACAAAAAAGCACCCAGGAAACAGAATCTTACAAAACAGCCTCAGTAACAACAACATAAACTATGAAACCCAACAAGAATAGTTCAGTATAGTTATTGATTTTCTTTTCTTTACTTGAAAGTCTTCCAGAAACAAAAATTTATTCTAGGAATGAAGAAACTAAGGAACATTTACAATTTACTACAATTATAAACTTATATTTATGGCCTTTGGTCAGTTAAGATTAAATCCTCTTAATTTCAATAGGTATGGAAGGATTTTCCGAGCATGCTATGGTATGGCAGAGAGATGAATTTGCATTTTGTATCATTTTTTACTTTTATTAAAGGGTCTAAACTAAACATATGACCAAGTGCAAACTGAAAATGTTGGCATAGCAACTAATGCTTTGAAAGCAAGTTTCCTAAAATTAAGTGTCAAGTAATTTTTACATAACATTTTTTCTTAACTGTTTTTGTCTTGTTTCTTGATAGCCGTACAGATATCTTTTATATTGTTTGCGAAGTACTTTCACTTTATACATTATCTCATTTTAGCTTAATTAGTACTGTATGACAAAAATTAGTGTGATTGTTAATTTATAAAACTTATTGATGAGGAAATTGCAGCTAATAGAAATTTAGTAATTTTCCTAAAGTAATCCTGTTAGTGATTGATCCAGGTTAAATTATATTATGAAAATTTATATCTAAATTTTATGTAATTTAAACTTCACACAGTAAAATTTCCTTTTGAAGTTTGTTTTTTAAAAAAACTTTATATAAATGAAAATGGTTGTTCACTGTGTTTTTGATTTTGGCATTGTTTTCCTTAAATTACAAAGTAAACAATACATAGTAATGTCTACTCGCAATGTTTGTAAGATTTTTCTTTTAACTTTCTGTAGACATCCTGACAAGAATATTTCTTGGTTTATATGTTCTATACTGATATGTGAATGATTTTTTTGCAAAGGGGAAAGAAAAGAAATAATTATGCATAATGTGTTGTGTTCTTGAATAACTGATGAGTCTTCTAGCTGCCAAAGAAAAAAACCTGTGAAATAACTGTCATATAAATTGTCTATAGTTCTCCCATGGGCTCAAGTTGCATAAATAGGAGGTAGCTGGATTCATTAAGAAATATGCATTGCAAGTGTGGCCATTCTGAGTTTGTATTGAACATAGTCAAGCATGGTGGAAATGCTGCTGTTACAAGATTCGCTATGATAAATTAGGACTCATTTATTTAGTGCTATCTTTTTCATAAACTTAGTGAGTTAAGTTTCTACATGACTGGTCATTTTAGAGCTTACCTTGCATTTCCCTTTAATACTTGACATTTTGAATTTCACCACCTCAGTAAAAACACATATTCTTGGTCCTAGACCAAGCAGGCACTTCCTTCATCTAAACGGCCAGTCCTTCCATTGCAAGAGGTTTACTGATTCACATCAACTTTTAGTTCACTGAAATGGTGTATTAACATTTTCATTTGAAGGCTGGGTGTACAGTGTTTCGTATTATAGTCTGCCATCTTGTTAGAAGCAGAATAAGATCTTGGGGAGCTCTTTATGTAGGTTTTGGGAGGAACAGTGTGTGAAAATTTGGCTTTACATATTGTCCTAAGGATATATCATTCAATTTTCTTTATAAAGAAATTCCAGATGTTACTAAAACAACAACAACAAAGCAAAATGACAACAAAAGCCCTGGCAAGGTATTTAATGGCATTTTGTCTATTTCTTTAAACAAACACCAGCAATAAGAAATCACTACATCAAGGTGTTATTCATCTCCCAATTGTAGCTTTCTTTTACATCACTATCTCTTTTACACACCAGCTTTCCATGCCAACTCCTAATCTCCCAGCACTACACTCACAGCTTGCCCTTCAAACACTCTTGCCAATTATGGAAAACTGCCTTCTCTCTAGGCCAGAGTACTTGATGACCTAGTTTATGTTATAGGCAAGTTTTATGGGACTGCAAACTCCGTGGGAACAAATTATTTGAGACATCACCTTGTAATGGGCTTTCTGACCTTTTGTTGTTGTTGCTAAACCAACCTATCCAATGTTTTATTATTTCCTTTTCTCACAAACTGATACCTTGGTTCACAGTCTCTAACTTTCACTCCCAACATAGTTCATTTGTCATATTTTTCCTAAAGTCTAGCTTCATAGACTACTGGGGAATGCAGAGACAATGAATAGTCTTTCTAAGATCTCATTTAAAGGCAAATAAAAGGCAGGCCTGATTTCAAATTTGTCTTCTAGCTTTTGCATTAGGCATAAGGTCTCTAAGAATTTCATTCCAGAACCGTAACATGCAGACAAAGTAACACATTCATTTGTTATCATCTACCAATGATAACATTCATGCTAATGTTACTCAGTCCTGGACTCTATTTTGATAATCATGCTAAGAGCTTAAGGAACTCTTTATGTTCCTAATGAGGTCCCGGGTTAATAGAAAAAGTATGGAAACTCATATGGCAGACAGTTTTATTCACACCACATTGCCTGTCCGCCTGGTAGGACTTAACCTAAGGTGGGCTTTAGCGTTGCCCAAGGAGACACTTTGAACCACAAGATATGTGTCACAAAACTCCTCTCTCAGGGTGATGTTTACAAAACAACTTATACCTCCTCCTATTTTTCTAACAACCTACAGCCAACATGAGAAGCAGGTAGGGGCATGCATTCCAAGGAGCAGAGCAAGGAATAACATGTCCAACCTTGAAGATCTTATTTATCTCCTGTATTTCCCCAATATCTTGTAACAAAAATAAATCCACCAACAAGTACTGAAAGAATTCCAGATGAACCTGAATGTTAATTGACATCTTGGCACCAGTGACATGAACAGGCTCTTCCCTCATGTACAGCATTCATAGATCTGATAGATAACATGTATATATATATCAACTAGAGGAAAAGTGAAGATGAAATATTCTAAAGATAAAAGGGAAAGTAGCCTTAAATAAATTTTAAAAATTACAACTATAATACTATCTAATCATGGGAGGGGAAACAGTTTTCCCAAAGATGACTTGACTTTGTCATCCTGATGCTTAGTCAGAGAATCTGAAACATATCCTTTGATTCCTGTTGAAAGCCTTTCAACAAATTACCTTTCAGATAAACTGTCTCCTTGTGAGTTTGGAATCTCTAATTTTGAGTTAATCTCTCTAATTGTGAGCTTAAGATGCTACATAAATTACATTTTTAATTATAACAGAAGAAAGTGGTAGAGTAGAAAAGAGTGTCTCTTGTGTCATATAACTTTCTGAGGGTAAATATTAGGTTGGTGCAAAAGTAATTGCGGTTTTTGCCATTGAAATGAATGGTAGGCATGGAATGCTATGCAGCCAAAAAAAGGAATGCCGTCATATCCTTTGCAGGAACATGGATGAAACTGGAAGCCATCATCCTCAGCAAACTAACACAGGAACAGAAAACCAAACACCGCATGTTCTCACTCATAAGTAGGAGTTGAACAATGAGAACATATGGACAAGGGCAGGGGAACAACACACACTGGGGCCTGTGGGAGTAGGGGAGGTGAGGTGAGGAAGATCATCAGAACAAATAGCTCATGCATGCAGGGCTTAAAACCTAGGTGACAGCTTGATAGGTGCAGCAAAATACCATGGCACACATATACCTATGTAACAAACCTGCACTTTCTGCACAGCTACCCTGGAACTTACGTAAAGTTTAAATAAACAAATAAATAAATAGCAATGGTAGGGTCATTACTTTCATAATACAGTGGTAGGGCCTAGACAGGAAGCAAGGGGCCAACGCACGTGAGGTGAGAGTGAACTCAGAACAATATAGTAGGATGTTCCCCCTAAGTAGAAAGTTACACTGAAATTAAACGTTTCATTTACTTAACAATTTTCTCTAGGACTTTATTACACATTCTCTGGAGTCTGATATGTTTCTCTTGTAGAATTGAGACACAGACTTGACATCTGTCATCTTAAGCAAAAAATATTTCCTTACAGGTATCTTTTATTCTGGAACAGGAGACAAACCCCAAAAGAGGGATAATTCTAACATACGTATTTTAAACTGCCAACAGCCAACGTAGCCTGTGATTCTCAAAGTATATATGTCTCAAATATCATTTAATATGGATTACTATGCAATGAAACTTCACTATATGAAAATATGGAAATAGTTGTTCTCATTGTCGTTCAAAAAGCTTTTCTTTAGTCTTGTCACAAAAGATCACAGTTTGCATTTTTAGGTGGCGTTCATGTACCTTTCTTCATTGAAGACGGAGAGCATTTTATGAACTTCATATCTTCTTGTTTCAGTAGGGTCTTCATGGTTGTGACTATATCTCCACAGCCAAAGCAAAGCAGACATTTAAGGTAATTACTTAGATAATTAGTGGGCAAATCTCCACTTTGCTTTCACTGTGGTGCCTTGGCCTTCAATCAGATGAGGGAAGTTGGGCACTCAGAAGTTAATATTTTACTTTTTTTTTCATGAAGTACTAAAACACTGTTTCTTCTTTTGTTTTTCCAATGACACTTTTGAAAAATGGCAATCTCAGATCTATTGTGGGTGGCTAGAAGACAGTAGCCTAGTAATATAATATTTGTCATTTTCTTAGTATAATTCTTGTGCTCCAGGAATGTTGAGCTTATTGTTAAAAATTGTTTGTATGAACCTGGGTTTTAGCTTCTGTATGCAATATCATCTTGGTCTTTGCTTTCAAATATTTGGAACAATACATTTATAGAATAAAAAATGAAACACCATATAATTTCAGAATGTCTCAGTTCTACTCCCATTTGTAGTTTAACTCAAAAGGAACCTCATGGACCTCCACCACATTTTTTGCTCCTGACACCATACCAAACTTCGAGATGTACCAGTCATGTTTTAACACTTCAGTATGATGAAAGTTAGAGAGGATGGAAATGGAATGGGACTCGATTTTGAGGTACTGAGGTTACATCTCACATAGGAAAACTGGCTCATTTTTAGTTTTTTTTTTTTTTTTTTTTTCTTGAGACGGAGTCTCGCTCTGTCGCCCAGGCTGGAGTGCAGTGGCGCAATCTCGGCTCACTGCAAGCTCCGCCTCCCGGGTTCACGCCATTCTCCTGCCTCAGCCTCTCTGAGTAGCTGGGACTACAGGCGCCCGCCACCATGCCCGGCTAATTTTTTGTATTTTTAGTAGAGACGGGGTTTCACCATGGTCTCGATCTCCTGACCTCGTGATCCGCCCGCCTCGGCCTCCCAAAGTGCTGAGATTACAAGCGTGAGCCACCGCGCCCAGCCCTAGTTTTTAAATATTAATAATTATATCTAGAAAGCACAGCTTACTTGAGAAAGTCTTGTCTGTTATACATAAATACAAAATAATTATAAGAGAAACCCCATATTATAAATTCTACTTAAAACTAGATGAACATATCTTGAAACTACATTATGAGAATTTTTAGATTTCTAAAAGAGCACAGTTAAATGTATTTCCTTAACCATAATTTATTCTGTCATTCATTCACTACATACAAGAGAGTGTGCTATTGGAAAGAACTGTTAGAAATCTTGAGGATTTAATTTCTTTGTAGGTTCTGTTTGCTTGTAAAGATAATGCTTAATAATGTAAATATTGGTCATATACTATTAATTATTCTGACAGTTCAATATAATTTAATTTATTATCCCCATTAATAATTGACAGAGACAAGATGTGAGTTTCTGAAAATCTACTTCTAAAATTCCTTCGACAGACCTGCAAATGTGTCATACAAGATACAAATATAACTCAGTTGTGTGGCAGAAACACCAGACATAACTTTTCTTGGAGCTGTTGAAAGGCATTGTATAGACTTATGAAGCAAGTTACTTGTAAATGAACATGAAACCTAAGTCTGTGGAGCTAATCTGACCATGACAGGCCTGACCCCCACTCATCACCAAAGTCGATTGAACCCCTCTTGCTGGCTGGTGTTAAGTTTCCCCTTTCACTATTCAGGTGTCACTTGGTTCAAGAGGAAGATGTTGGCTGACAGGTTTTCTTCAAATAATATGAGTACCTCTGTTATTTTCACTACTTAAATTGCCACAGTTCTCCTTGTGTCTTATAAAAGTATTGTTTTTTGTTTTTTGTTTTACTTTTCATCAGTATCTTATAAAGGGGTGTGTGTATTGGACTAGAGAGATGGGGTGGCATTTTCTAAAAACCCTAGGAATAATTCTTATTTTAGAATAAATTTTTTTAAAAAATCACTGAAGTTAGTATGATTTCCATAGGCATCATGGATTTTATGTTGGAGGTTTGTAATGGAGTTTGTGTGATAGTTTTTTGAAGGCAGTTCAGTTCTCCATTTGGAGGGGCTAAAAATCATGCAGAGTTTTCTTTTCTTTTCTCTGCCTTCCGTCTTTTCCCAGAGATGAGTAAAAGGAGGGAGGATAATTTGCTAAGTTTTGGCAGTGGTATCCCCATTTTGATTTGTTTGTCTTCCTAAATGCAGATATAGAATGACAGCATTGGCATTATCCTACTTAAAGTTTAAATGCAGTAAAATCAAGAGTAAAGCATGCTTCCTGTATTTCTCACACTCTGCAATGCCTAAAGAAATAATTTGGAGCTGAGCTATACCAGTGGGCTCTTTTTCAGTCCTAGAATAAAGAGAGGGGCCTTTAGTGGGTATAACCCCTTCTAGGGTCCTCTCTCCTTCCACTCTTGAACTCAGGAAGTTCCAGGAGAGTGCTAAGAGGTTCAGGCTTTATCATACCTCGGCACCTAGGGCTGAAACACCTGGAGACCAGCAGAGGCTACCATAGTGCCAACCTCATAATTCTTCCTCCTCCTAGAGGCTGCAGTCTTCTGTCTGTGGTCGCGGTTCATTTTCCCAGTATTCCCCAGAGTAACTTCAGTCCTCTGGCTCTTCTGACTTTTGGTAAGGAGGCTTGCCAAGCTATCTTCATTCCTGAGTCTCATTACCTACATCTGGGCCCGGTTTTCCCTGCCTAATTTCAAGCACTTTTCCAAGGATGGGACTTATGCTCCAGTCATCTTTGCTCTTTATGTCCAATGTCACACCTCAATCTTTTTTTTTTTTTTTTTTTTTTTGAGACAGAGTCTCGCTCTGTTGCCCAGGCTGGAGTGCGGTGGCGTGATCTCGGCTCACTGCAAGCTCCACCTCCCGGGTTCACGCCATTCTCTTGCCTCAGCCTCCCGAGTAGGTGGGACTACAGGCGCCCGCCACCACGCCCGGCTAATATTTTGTATTTTTAGTAGAGACGGGGTTTCACCATGTCACACCTCAGTCTTAATCTCTCCTCTTTAGAACACCGTCAAGTCTTCCAAGATCTGTGCAGGGCTGGAATTGGCACTCTCCTTGGGGCTTATTTGCTATGAAATGTTTTCTCTCTGAAGCAAGATGGCCCTTTCTACTTGTTTTTGTTTGCATTTTTCAGATCAGTTTCTTTCACTTGATCATCATTTCAACATGATCTCCTTCCTGACCCCGCTTCCACAGCAGGTTATAAAAAAGGTGGCAAACACCATTTTAAGCATTTAGATATCAGCAATTTTCACATAGCCAGAGGCTAGTGAGGGAGGCATCGATGTATGTAATGTGCTTCCCACCTGGCATGCACTTCCTAGACATTCCCAGTTAAATACATCAGAGCTCCGTTTTTATTTTATGTGCAATTTCATTTTATTTTGCAACAGAGTTTCGCTCGTTGCCCAGGCTGGAGTACAATGGCACAATCTCGGCTCACTGCAACCTCCGCCTCCGGGGTTCAAGCAATTCCCCTGTCTCAGCCTCCCAAGTAGCTGAGATTACAGGAGCATGCCACCACACCCGGCTAATTTTTGTATTTTTAGTAGAGATGGGGTTTCACCATGTTGGTCAGGCTGGTCTCGAACTCTTTACCTCAGGTGATCGGCCCACCTCAGCCTCCCAAAGTCCTGAGATTACAGGCATGAGCCACTGCGCCCGGCCTTTTGTGCAATTTTATGTTCAATGATCTCCAAATTTATTTATTCTGTTACAAGTATTTCTCTAAAATAACCCAGAGCTCTCTCAAATTACTAGGTGTTAGAGCTACTACAAATACTTATCTTCAAACATGATCTCTTTCTGATTTTCTTAAAGTGAAGGCTTTCCAAATAAGACCTGTGTTTCATGAAAATGTGGTTAGTATGACATTTTAAACAAGGCATTTTCTTAAAGTAACAACTCCTAGATTTTTTTGGTAGCGAATTACTTGAAGATTGGGAAACCCAAACTGAATTGCCTGGGCAAGTACTAAAGGCAGTATTTGGTATGTTGACTTCAAGAACTGAGATTATGTTTGAGGAGATATCAACTTAACATCAAAGTTAAGGTAGATATTTTCCTTTCATGAGTCTTTCATGCAGTACATTTCTTATGGTTAGATTTGGGGTTGAAGTTGCCAGTAGAGTTTACTTATCGTGATTTTTGTTTCTGTTAATCTGGATTTCAAGAGTCAAGAAACGGTATCCGCAGAAAGTAATGTCTGAGATGAGACTAAAAGAATAAGCTCATGTTGGCTAAACAAAGTAGAAGTGTAAGTGTTTCAACCAGAATCAGAAAGAAAGGAAACAGCATACAGAAAGGCCCAGAAGTAACAGAGGAGGAGATGAGGGGAAGAGAGAGAAAGCGTGAGACCTCATCAGAACTGTAGAAGTGCAGCCTTGAGAGTTGAGGACAAAAGGAGGAGTGGGCAACGAGAGGCTGGTGTAGCAAGGGAGACACGATGCCAGGCAGACACACAGAGCCAGCTCATGGAGAGCTACCTGTGTGATGAGAGCTTTGGCTTTCTCCTGAAGGCAATAAGAAGATTCTAAATAATTTTTAGACGAGGAGAATCATGAGTAGATTGCATTTTAAATCATTCAGGCTGTAGTGCAGATAATGAATTGAAAAGCTATAAAGTTGGAGGGCTAGCATCCCACCGTTTGGCTTGGAGAGTGTGGAGGTCAAGAGAGTGGCAGCTCATACTGGGGACCTACCTCCTGAAATTCCAGGTATGTATATTATTATCTACTGTGTGAGGCTTTCTATCTTGGTGTTTTGGTTATTTAAAATTGAAACACCGTTAAGTTCATCTTTGTCCTGCAAACAATAACAGAAAAGCAACATGTTGATTTTGGCTTATTCTGATACATCTGCCTGGCATGGAGGAATTGGTTGGGTTTCAAAATGTCAGAATTTCTGCTTGTTAATGAGTGGTTTCTTTGGTGAGAATTTTATGTAGAATAAAATTGTGGGCTACTCATAGAAACTAAAAGAGAATGATGGGAAATAGTATTTTAACATTTTACCACTGTAATGAGTTTTTTGTTTGTTTGTTTATTTTCTTATTTAAAAAAAACCCTCCAGGTAATATCAATTGACAAGACTCAAATAAATTAATAAAAGGCACAGACTAGTGCTCCTATCAACAAGTTTTTAGAAATTTTTTACCCTAAGCTCTTATTCTCCAGATGTTATTCAAATTCTCAGTTCTGCCTGGTAATTTAGTACATGGCTCGTTTAGCATAGAAGAACTGTAAAAAATATAGGGCTCTGCCCACAATAAAGCCTTTCATAGAGACCAAGACATTATATTAAAACTGTTCCTTGGGCCAAGATCCTTTCTGGAGCATTCTTTGGCCATTTACAAATTTCCTTACATGAGTTCATTACAAATATACCCAGAAAGCATTGATTCCAGATGTACGGCTGAGTTAAGAGTTTTGGGTACACGTTAATACAATTTATTTACCTCCTATTGTGCTTGTTGATTTTCAGTAGTAGAGAGTAAGTACCTACTGTGTGCCTGGAACTGGTGTCATGAATTGAGCAGTGAACAAAACAGTCTCATTTTTATGTTCTAGGAGTGGGAAGACAGGAATAAATACATAGACCAAGGGGGCCAGATATAACTGTTTTAGGCTTTGTGGGATGTATGGTTTCTGTTATAACTACTCACCTCTATTGTTTTAGCAATGAATTTGCATGGCTGTGTTCCAATAACACTGTACTTACAAAAATAGGTATGGGCCAGATTTGTTCTATAAACCATAGTTTGCTGACCCCTGACATTGATCACTAAATAAGGAAGTTCATCTTATCTACTAATAAGAAAGAAAATAGAACAGGATAATATGGAAGGCAGTAGTTGTGGCAGCTTCGGCCAGAGTGATTGGGCAAGACTTTTTTGTGATTGGGTTAAATCAGTGTCTGAGTGATTAAAGAGCAAGTTGTCAATATCATCTATTTATCATCTATTTACCTTTCCCTTAAAATTTTATATAAAGCTAAGAAAATTAAGTTACATATTATACATTTATAGGAGGTAGGAACCATATAGAACATGCTGACATGTACCTGGACTCAATAATTGTTGCCCTGTAGTTGAAGAGAGTTTCAGAAAATATCTTTCTCAAAAGTTCCAGCCTTCTTTAATTCATGCTTTCCTCTGAATTTCCATGGCATTTATTAAATGGTGAGATTCACTTAGCCTTGAGAAAATGTAACATTGGTTAGTGTACGTTTTGTGTATGCTGACCTGAAGTGTGTGGACAGTGTTATATATTAGTTTCTAAACTGGCCTCTCAGCTTGGCATTCTTCTGTAGTTGGCATGTCATAACTATTGAATTAGCATTTCATGAGGATCAGGAAAGTTGAAAGAGAGTGCAGCTAGGAGTCCAACAAGAGGTGGCTCAGATTGATAATTTGCTTTCACAATGCACGAAAACTTCCTATATGGAAAACATTAGCTGAAGGAAAAGGAGAGGCATACTTGTGAATCTCAAGTGATCTCTCTAAGATTTGTAGGGTTAGTTGTTTTATGTGTACTGTAGTTGTTGTTAAATCCTAAGCCATACAACAAATTAAAGAGTACAAGTTTATCAACAATACTCTGTGCCATTTGGCTCCCTTGGTTGATGCATGTGGAACAATCTGTCAGACAATAGGCATTATCTCTTGTATATAAGGAACTGGATAGAAGCCATGGCTTCAGACCTCTACGATCAGTTTAAGAAAGACTCAAGAGTTAACTACACAAATAAAATAAGACAAAATGAAAAGTTCCATGAAGCAGCATTATTTAGAGTACATATTCATTCAACAAAATTTTGCTGAGTACTTATAATGAGCTGGGTATTTTTCTAGACACTGATGAATTGTGACAAGTAGGATCAATATGATATAGATTTATCTGGAAAGCTTTCAAAGAGAAGGTAGAAATTCACCAGTGTCCTGAGAAGTATATGAGATTTTAATTTGAGAGCACCATTTTGAAGGGTAAGCATGGCAGAGCAATAGGAAGATCTCAAGGGCTCTTTCAACAATGAGTACAGTTAGTTTGATTGGAGATTATGTAGAGAATTCCAGCAGGGAATAATGTAAGAAAGGTAGGTTGGGGGCAATTGTTGGAGGGCCTTGTTAAAGCCAAAAACTTTGGCATTTTAACCTGAAGGCATTATACAGCAATTGGAGATATTGAGCAATAGCATAGTAAATTGAAGTTTAAGCTAATTAATCTGGCAGAGGTTTGTATATAGAATTGTAGGTGGAGCAGAAAGAAACCAAAGGCAATTCTGCCAATTGGGAGGCTATTTCAGTTGTTCATATGCTATGTGCATTCACAAAAATGGTAGAGAGAATGGGAAAATGATGGACAATGTTAGTGGTATTTTGAGGGAATAGAGGGAAGAGGCGAAGAAGAAACTAGAATTTTGAAAATAGTGATTTCTTGAAACAAATTACTCCTCCCCTAGAAAAAAATTTAGTTGAAAAGTAATCTTTTCAGCTTAAAAGAGTTTTCTGAGGTCAAATGATTCTGCCGTCCACTTGCTATATAACCTTGATCAAGTTATTTAAAATCTCTGTGACTCATATAATGTGAATTATAATGCTACTCATTTTTAGAGGACTGATTATTCATTCAGCCGATATTCCATAAATTATTATCTAGGTCCTGGGAATAGAGTGGTGAATGAGACAAGGTCCCTGCTGTTAAGGAGTATATTTTCTGGTGGAGACAGATTCTTTCTCAGTAAGCAAATATACAGGTAATTTTGAGTTCTAATAAATGTTAGAAAGAAACATTTGATTCAATGTAGAATAATAGGGTTCAGGAGGGGTTACTTTGGGTAAAGCTTGAAGAGATGGCCTCTCCAAGGAAGTGATATTTGAAGTGAGATGTAAATGATGAGAAGGAGCCAGGCTTGAGAAGAGCAGGAAAAGCAGTGCAGAGGTAACAGGAAGAGCAAGTGCAAAAGTTGGCTTATTTGAGGAGCAGTATAGCAGATTTTTTAGGAAATGCACACCTGCAAATGTAATACTTAACTGTCAGTCTGTGGGTAGAAATCGTAGCAGATTTTAAAAAGTCACATGCCCTCTAGTGTCCTCTATGGCTTATTTAATCCTGTTAATAGGCTTTTCCAAGTGCCACGAAGAATGTTGAAACTGTGTATGTGTGCATTTGTTCTGTGAAATGCATTACTATTTCTTTATGTAGGAAACAGAATTCTGAGAAGGCAGCTTCTGTTGAAGAGGAATATATTTATTTATTTTTGTAAATGAGAAGGAATGGAAACAGAGGGGAACAAGAAGTGTTCTGTTGAAAGGGATGACTTGCATATTTTAGTTTGGTCTGTTCATTCTTATATAAACTAGGGCAAAACAATGATCTCATTAAGTTTTTTTTTTTTTCACTTCAGTGTTTTTCTTTTTTGGGTTTAAAATAAAGGAAAAAAATAGAATCAGGGAATACTTTGATTCTGTTGTGTGGGTTTAAATTCTATCTCTCCACCCACAAAAAAATTCTGAAAAATGGGTTTTGGAATTTTTTTCTTCATGAGTCCTAGTCATCGCCCTCATTTTGTGCCCATCTCCCTAGTTTTGGAGATGATGGGGAGACAATAGAGAATAGAGTGAAAATGTGGGGATGGTGCCCACCTCTACACCTGTGTCTGAGTTCTTGTTTGTTCTGTAGCCATGTTGGTCTTCCCTTCTTTCAACACAGTGTTTTGTTTCTTGTTCAAGGGCCTTTTGAAATACAACACCTCAGCTGGGCGTGGTGGCTCACGCCTGTAATCCCAGCACTTTAGGAGGCTGAGGCAGGCACATCACTTGAGGTCAGGAGATCCAGACCAGTCTGGCCAACATGGTGAAACCCTGTCTCTACTAAAAATGTAAAAATTAGCCAGGTGTGGTGGCATGCACCTGTAATCCCAGCTACTTGGGAGGCTGAGACAGGAAAATTGCTTGAACCTGGGAGGCAGAGGTTGCTGTAAGCCAAGATCGTGCCACTGCACTCCAGCCTGGGCAACAAAGAGCGAAACTCTGTGTCAAAAAACAAACAAAAAACCCAAAACAAAACAAAAAAGCAAAAACAAACAAACAAAAAGTAACTCTTTCCAGTATGCACCTCCTTTCTCTATCCATTTTCTAACATCTCATTTTAAGTTTTTTGAGTGGTTACTCCCAATGTCCTGTCCTACAACCAACCAATATTCCTCCCCAAATTAGGCCACTGTTAGATTAGGTCTCCCTGTTGAGGGATACTGATCCCAAGCACCCTGTAATTTTCTTTCATGACATTCATTATGTCATAATCTTTGCTGTGTTTTCTTCCATTCTTTACTGCTTTTGACCTTAAGAGTTGACTTGGAGTTGATTGTTGCTCTCTTCCCAGTGCAGTGTACATCTCTAGTACATTGCATGGTATATATGAGTTGCTTAATATTTATTTATTAAATGAATTGAGCTAAAACAAACAGGTACTGTTTAGACATAATACAGGATTTGGGGAAGTTGGGGAACTCTGAAAAGTAGAAAAGTAATTTCACTAGCTAGGGTTGAGATTAGCTATGAGGGCCGGACGTGGCTCATGCCTGTAATCCCAGCACTTTGGAAGGCTGAGGCAGGTGGATCACGAGGTCAGGAGATCGAGACCATCCTGGCCAACATGGAGAAACCCCCGTCTCTACTAAAAATACAAAAATCAGCCAGACGTGGCGGCGTGCGCTTGTAGTCTCAGCTACTCGGAAGCCTGAGGCAGGAGAATTGCTTGAACCCGGGAGGCAGAGGCTGCAGTGAGCCTAAATCGTGCCACTGCACTCCAGCCTGGGCAACAGAGCAGAACCACCTTGGACCATATGTGTCTGAGACCTACCACTGTCTCTCTGTCTGGGCAACAGAGCAAGACTCTGTCTCAAAAAAAAAAAAAAAAAAAAAAAAAAGATAAGAAAAGATTGTAAGATTTTCTATTAGTAACAGAAACCAATCAAGCAGTAGTTACTTAAAGAAGATAAAAGATTGTTTCTTCATCATAAAATTCCAGGGTGGTTTGATGACTCTGCTCCTCGAAGTCCCCACAGACTCAGTTACTCCAGATCAATACTTTGCCATCACTGGTGGTAGGTCTCAGACACGTATGGTCCAATCTGGTTCTGTGTCTCAGGCAAAAAGATGGAAAAAAAGATGGCTTTTATAAGGAATAGCATGTTTTTCTGATGAAATGTATTGACTTGGAAACAGCTTAATTCTAACTTGGATTGAGGATTAAATTCAATCAGCCTTCTATGTCTGTAAATTTCATAAAGTATGATAAAGTAAATGTGGTTCAGAAATTCTAAAAAGATAATCACAGCATCTTGACCATTTACAAAGCAAAGCATTCTGAATTAGGGCATTTGACCTCATAACATCCCCCCAAACTAGATAGATTAAGAGGTGAGAACCTGAGAAAAAAAGCAGATCAGAGTAGAGGCAGACAACTTGCTTAATTACTGCAGCAAAACCGGAAGTTGCAGAGTGGCAGTCTGCTGTCCTTTGACAAACAAGGGACAGCCCACACACACTACAGACATACTGTGGTCCACACTCTATTGTCACTTAGCAACCAAGAGGAGATTTCTTTGTATTCTGAGCTATTCACTGAGGTGGGGGTGGGGGGTCTCCTAGAAGGCCCTTCAGAACTAGGCCATGTGGAGAGTTAGATTAAATGAAACTCAAGGGTATTATGGCTTTTTTCACAGAATATCTATTTTCTGACATGTTCCCGCCTCTGCTACTGAAGCAGGTCATGTATGAGTGCAGCTGCCACTCAGCCTGATTCAGACGTTTTCATTCACAGGTTTAATTAAAATTTCTAGCAAGCACCATCTATCATTTCTCTTTTGTAATTTTTCTCTCTGAGAGAAAAATATTCAGTGCTCACGACCTCTTGCATGGTTATGGTGCCTTTCTTTCTATAGGAACAGATTAGTAACCCCTTTAACAACTTACAGATTTTCACTGGGAACCTTGATTGAAAGAAAATCGTAACTGTTAGTCTGTGTTTTGAGCTAAAGATATGTGGGTAAACTCCCTGAGGTTTATTATGGAACTCGGTGTAACGCATTATAAGGTCCAAAAAATATTATATTTTTTGGAATTGTTTTTTATGATACTGTAATGTAACAAAGCAGTCCCCCTCTAGGACTGTCTAGATCCCTGGGTCTTGTGCTTATAAAAATTGGGATTCATGGGCTAATTTCAGTGTTTTAGAAAGGGTAATGGAACTTGAACCTTTGCCAATGGCTAGGTTGCATGGACTCACCAGATACCATGCTTTAGGCCAAATTAATATAAAAATTGTTTCTTTATACTAATCAGTTGATGTTCTGCATTTCATGTATATGTTTTTTGTTAATTAAAATGGGGACCAAGTTATTTACTAATGAATAACATTTGCTGATAAAGTCTTTCAGCACAGTATGTGAAAAATAATGCAAATGTTGGAAGAAATTGTAAGATGGAACCCTGGTACTGACTGTTTTGTCACTTTGAATAAGTTATGCAACTATTGTGGGAATGAATTCCCTCATCTATGTAAAGGAGATTAATAATATTAATTAGACAGATTTGTTGTGAGAGCTAGAGAGGACACCCAGCTCATAACTGGCACATAGTAGCCTAGCCTCTTAATGATGGAGAGTTATCATCAGCAATAGAAGCACTAGTAGCATCATTATCATTATTTTTCTTTCAAAACCAGAAGTTTAAAGAAAAATAAAGTTAAGGGGTTCCTTAGTTGTGAATCAATTGGAAAGCACTGTGTTTTGTCTTTCTTTTTCAACTTTTGTTTTAGAATCGGTGAGTATATGTGTAGGTTTGTTACAAAGCTGTATTGCCCAATGCTGAGGTTGGGGTATGACTCGAACCCATCATCCAGGTAGTAAGCATAGTATCCAACAGGGAGTTTTTCAGCTCTTGCCCCCACATCCTTCTCCCCTCTAGCAGTCCCCAGTGTCTATTGTTCTCATCTTTATGTCCACATGTACCCAATGTTTAGCTCTTCCTTATAAGTGAAAACATATAGTACGTTGTTTTCTATTCCTGTGTTAGTTAGGTTAGGGTAATGGCCTCCAGCTGCATCGATGTTGCTGTAAAATAATAATAATAATAATAATGTGATTTTGTTCTCTTTTTTTTTGGCCGTGTAGTGTATATGTACCATGGTATATATGTACCATATTTTCTTTATCCAATCTACAACTGATGGCCACCTAGGTTGATTCCACATCTTTGCTCTTGTGAATAGTGCTACAATGAACATACACATGCGTGTGTTCCTTTGGTACAATGATTTATTTTCCTTTAGGTACATACCCAGTCTTGGGATTGCTGGGTCAAATAGTGGTTCAACTCTTAGTTCATTGAGAAATCTCCAAACTGGTCTTTACAGAGGCTGGACTAATTTACATACCTCACCAACAGTGTAAATGTCCCCTTTTCTCTGCAGCCTTGCCAACATCCTTTTCTTTTTGACATAACAAAGCCATTCTGACTGGTACAAGATAGCATCTCATTGTGGCTTTGATTTGCATTTCTCTGATGATTAGTGATGATGAGCATTTTTTCATGTTTGTTAACTACTTGTTTGTCTTCTTTTGAGAGGTGTCTATTCATGTCTTTTGTTCACTTTTTAATGGAGCTATTTGTTTTTTGCCTGTTGAATTCTTTAAGTTCTTTACAGATTCTGGATATCACACTTTTATCAGAGGCATAGCTTGTGAATGTTTTCTCCCATTCTGTAGCATGTCTGTTTACTTCCCTGATAGTTTCTCTTCTTTCATAGAAGCTCTTTAGTTTAATTTGGTCCCACTTATCAGTTTTCGCTTTTATTGCAATGCTCTTGAGGACTTAGCCATAATGTCTTTGCAAAGGCTCATTATGAGTTGCCATATGCTTTTCGTTCCTGTTACCCCACTCCCCAGGCCAAGTTTTCCAATGACTTTTGAAGTAGTTTGTACACCTTGCATAGGGCCTCACTCTGGCCCTTTAAGGATCCCACTTACTTACTTTTTTTGAGTTAGCACCCCTTTGGGAGGAGGGGAAATTCTTCCTCTGCCGTGAGTTTTTACTCCAATCCCCATGTCAAGAAGGGTATTTCCTAGGTTTTCTTGTAGGATTTTTACAGTTTGAGACATATTTAAGTCTTTAATCCACCTTGGGTTATTTTTTGTTTATGTGTAAGGAAGGAGTCCAGTTTCGTTCTTCTGCGTATGCTTAGCCAGCCATCCCAGCAGCATTTATTGAATTAGCGTCTTTTCCCCATTGCTTACTTTTGGCAAGTTTGTCAAAGATCAGTTGATTGTGTGTGGCTTTATTTCTGGGTTCTCTCTTCTGTTCCATTGGTCTATAGTTCTGTTTCTGTACCAGGACTATGCTGTTTTGGATACTGTAGCCTTGTAGTATAGTTTGAAGTTGGGTAATGTGGTTCCTCTGGCATTGTTCTTTTTGCTTAGGATTGCTTTGGCCATTTTGGACTCATTTTGGTTTCATATGAATTTTAGCTTTTTCTATGTCTGTGAAAAATGATTGGTCGTTTGATAGGAATAGTGTTGAGTCTGTAAATTGGGAAGCAGTGCTCAATGAAGTCAAGACTCAACTGATCTGTGTTTGTATTTTCTGTTATAAACTATCTTGGGAAAGTAATGATATCATTTAAGGGTTCCTTGTCTTCAACTGAGAAGGAAAGCTTTGGATTGATGATAGTAAGTTACTAGTGAAGTTAACTAAAGTTCAAGGTACTTTCTAGGTCAGATAGTTCATATTCCTTACCATATACCAACCTCCCCAGGTCTGCTACACATAGTATTGTTTGGCAAGGCATGAATCTTCTGTGACTCTAAATTTCCTTATCTATAGAATGGATATAGAAATAACTGCCTTCCAGGTGATTATATGTTAAGAGCCTGGCATATAATAGTCATTGCTCACAATGTAAATGGTAGCTGCTCACTCAGCCCTTCCCCACAAGCAAGGTTTCATAGGTTTTTCACCATCCTATGCACATTTATTGTATATGCTCCAAGTTGACTATATCCTTCCTCCAATATGAGCCTCAGAATCAAACCCAGTCCTACAAATATGTTCTCATAAGTAGCCTAAATCCTCTGTGTATCTTCCGTCTTCTATTCCTATGTAGAGGCATTCACTTTCATTTCTGAGACATTTCTCCTGTCTCTCTTTCTACCTGGTTTCCCCAACTCATTGTTGCTTTTAACTATAAGATCTGAGGTCATTGTTTAGATTCATTTGAAGACCACTTTGCATCTTCTGGCATGGCTACAGAAGGTTCCAGTAAACCTGACACAGGCAATCCTGTGGTTAAATTGCAAGGACACCTTCAGTCTTAGAGGACAAAAAGAGGAAAAAGGGTAGCAAAAATTCCAGTGTTCCTGCATCACACTCGACATATTCCAAATCTAGAGATTCTGAATGCCAAGAACAGCTTGTTTGGTCCGTGTGAGTCGTGGTTGTTTTGTCATCTAAGGCCAGTGTACTCTCCCACACTTTGCATTATTGCTGAGGGATAAAAAAACAAAAACAAAAATCTCCCCGTAGCACTCAGAAAGTGCATCTTTATAGTCTGCACGGAAAAAGAAGGTTAGTGGCACAAAGCATTTGATGCCCTACCACCTCCTCTTTTTCCATTCATCCTGGGTGAAGGAAGAGTGTATCTTTCCTCCCACTCCTACCTAGCCTGTCTGATTCACTCTGTTGCATTATCCTCATTGGAAACTGCTTTTCTGGACTCTTGACACATTCTTACTGTATCAGAGCTGTGCTTAACCAGGAAGTGCCAGATGGTACTGAATCACTGGCTGCTTAATATTCAAGAACGATGTTACATACAGAACAGAATAATGTATGTGTTGATTAAAGGACTTTGCTGATGTCTTGGGAATCAGGAAATGCCCTGGTCACCTCCACAGCTGTGCCTTGACAGTTTATGCAGATTACAAGTTTTGTGGGGGACTCTTTGCTAAGTATGTTTCTACCTTTTTTTTAAACTATATCTTCGGCACTTGGTTTTTTGCTCTAAACTGCTTGCCATTCAAAGTTCTAGATATATGCTACTTTCGTTGAAAAGATTGTTTTCTAGTGTCCTCTTCCTTGTCTCTCTCTTCAGGACTGTAAGTCTATAAGGAAGTATAGGACAAAAACTGTAAACATAGATAGCCGTACTTTTTTCGGGAAACTGGCATTATAATTCTGGAAGATGTCAACATATTAGCACATTCAGGAATTACCTTCATGATGATACAGACTGTGAGTAATATGTAGTTACCTGAAACAGTTTCTGAACATGAAAGGATATAATAAATGCAAGGCATACTTCTTGGATAAACCTTTCTAAAGGACTTAGTTTTCTAAGGGGAGTTTTGATTAAAATCCAAAGCAAACCAAGCAGAGAACTACCCTTTTATTGTTCTATCTGTCCACAAACAGATTCTGCTTCTGTGGTATCCACCTCAGAATAGCTTAAAATGTTCTTAATTATGTCCCTTAGTTCTGTTAAAACAATCACAAAGCTTACCAGGCTTTCATTTTTGAAAATAGATTTACATTTACATGAGTTGGATAAAAAAAAATGTGAAAATGAACTTCATCCGAGCTGTCACCATCAATCTTTATTATTTTTGAAAACAATTGGCCAGATAGAAATACTGGTAAAAATTACTGAGAATGTCTTGAAGTGGGTTTTTGAAGATTAAACAATAAGATCAGCTGCATATCTCATTACCTAACAAGTCGTCCTATGTCCATTCATCTACTTATTTATGGATAGATAAGCGTTTATCCACTTATTCATGCAGAAAGAACTCATCACTGTCCACTATGCAAGGACTGTTCAAGACAAGATGTGTCTTGAACAATTTGCTGAATTTCTAGAAGAGAATCGGCAATGTAGTACAGAAATGACTGTAATTGTATCTACCATTTACTTCTATGAATGTTGGCCTTGTGTGGAAATAGACAAAAATAGATACCTGTCTCTGACAATGAAGTCACAAAATTGACCACAAAAGTAGATGCAAATGGGTAGGACATTGTCAATGTTGGTGAGCTGCAAACTTGTATCTCCTTCAGTGCTAAACATCACACTATTAGATATTAGGTATTTTCAGTTTTCTTTTTGAGGACTTTTCAGAAAGAAGTGAGAAAGGCTTCTACTACTACTTAAAATCTCATTCTCATAGTCACTACCCCATAGATTCTGAACAATGCATATTAGAATCACATGGATAACTTTTAGAAAACTACCCTCCATAAGAAATTCTGATTTCATTTGTCTGGCGTGAGGCCTAATAATCCACATTTTAACATGCATCCCAATAATCACTTTCATTTCCCCACATGAATTCTTTTTCCTCACCACCATGAAAATACACAATTGTTCTTAAAACTGATATAATACATTTTTGAGCATTTGTCTATATTTGGTGAGAGAGAATAGACACTAATGAAACAAGATTCCTGCTCTCAAAAAGCTCCCAGACTTAGAGTTTTCTGAAATGTATGACATGAATCCAGGCTCTGTAGCTATTTATGCTGTGTGACCCTGGACAGGTTGCTTAATCTCTCTGATCCTTGGCAATTAAACTGCAAAAGGAGAAAGCAAATATTTTTCTTCATAAGGTTGTTAGAAGCGTTAAATGAGATAAAGTGCTCAATAGAAAGTAATATTGTTCCTATTATTCAGTATTTATTATCAATTTAATGTGCACAACTTATACAATTATATGCAGTATATGCAGTTCGTGTACATATACATAGTTATGTATACATAACTGTTGTGTGCATATAGGTATATACACACAAAAAAGTAATATTGTTCCTATTATTCAGTATTTATTATCAATTTAATATGCACAACTTATATAATTATATGCAATATATGCAGTTCATGTACATATACATAGTTATGTATACATAATTGTTGTGTGCATATATGTATACACACACACATGCACATTAAATATTTGTTACTTTCACTCAGAGAAACACATGTGCTGCAGTGACAAGTAGATTTATTCCGAAAAAAAAAAAAAAGAAAAAAGAGCAGCTAAATAGTTTTTAGCCCAGTAAAATACATTAGAGTCACTGGTGAGAAGCGTTGGGGGGAAAATATGTTTGCTCTTTAGTTCGATAGAATTTAAACAATGCAGCACCACATTTTTATTCCGGGACAAACCCACGCACTTAATGTGCTGCTGCCACCTAGTGCTTAGATTCAATAACTGCTATTTTGCTAGGCGTTTCTTTCAGCGTCAGGTATTCAGGGTTGGAAAACAGCTTGGTATTTTGTTCTTTTGAAAGAGATCTTAAATATGGTTGAGATATGTTTGTGTTACTGTATTGGTTCGGCCTTTCTTTTTAGAGTATGTAATTTTGAATAGCTGCTGGCTTAAGTGGAATGGTTTATTGGCTTCTTGCTTGTCATGTAGGTCATCTTTTTGAAAGGTGTCGGAGTGCCTCTGCATCATGAAATGGTGTGCGTTTCCTTAAGTTTGTATTTAAGCAATATACGCTGCTCTGCAAGTAAAAGGAATGTAGCACTACCTCTGCTCTATTTTCACTGCTATTATGTTATAGTAAAATGTTATATTGTGAGTCTTGCATGTTAATTAAGCTCATGGTAGTAAAAGTGACACCAAAAGGAGAGCCCAAGGGACATGAGAAACAAGAAATTATCACTGAGATTTAGAATATGATGAAAATATGTTTTTCTTCCTTTGACAGGAAAAGTTTCAGTATGATTTGACTTCTTCATATGAACAATCACATGATATAGAATAGGATTTTTCAAACTCAGGCTCTTGATATTTTGAATGAGATGATTCCTTGTTTGGGGGCTGGGGCTGTCCTGTGTATTGTAGGAGATTTCATTGCATCACTGGCCTTTACCCATTAGATGCCAGTGTAAGCACCTGTCTCCCTGCCCCTACTTGTGAGAACCAAAAAGGTCTCCAGAAATTGTCAAATGTCTCATGGGTTGAGAACCACTGATAGAAAAAGCACACTATGGTAATTACAGATCAAAAGTGATTTTTATATTTTTAATTAGTCTAGGGTTTGTACCAATTGGGGACAGAGCTTATGTGATGCCTCATGAATTGCCAGCAAATTCAAGCTATTTAATTACTTATTCCATCATTTATATATTTGAGAGAGACAAAATCATGTAATAATTAGTATAAGTTTGAATCTCAATTCTGCCACTTACTAAATTTTGTGATTAAATAATTTACTATCTCTATTAATATTAAAATCTAAAATTCCATTTTCTTCAGCCGTAAACTGGAGATAATTATTGTATTTCCTTCACAAAATAAGTGTAAAAATTAAATGAGATATTGCATTTAAAGTCCATATCACAGTGTCTACCAATTAGTAATTACTCAGTAATTATTAATTATCATTTAATAGATATTTTAAATCCCCCTATGTGCCAGGAATTGTGGCAGTCACTAGGGAAATAATGATGATTTACCCATAATTTCCCAAAGTAGATCAGCGTAGTGGGAAAAGAATTCAAATATAGTTATATATATAATTATCTTGATCACTACTGTAATAGAGAAGAAGTACAAGATCCTATGATGTGTCACTGTTATTAGGATTGACACTAATTTGATGGAGATGCTTTTGGGAATCAATTGCTAGTCAGTAGTTAATTGGCTGAAGTAGAAAAAGCTCAATTTCCTGGGGCAGTGTGCCTAGATTTCATATATATATACACACACACACACACACATATATGTACACACACACACACATATACGTATATACACATATATGTATGTGTATATATATGTATGTATATATATACGTATATATATGTGCGTGTGTATCTCATAAGATGTATATATTTTATATATATATATTTTTTTTTTTTTTTTGAGACAGAGTCTTGCTCCATCGCCCTAGCTGAAGTGCAGTGGCACGGTCTTGGCTCACTGCAAGCTCCGCCTCCCAGGTTCACGCCATTCTCCTACCTCAGCCTCCCTAGTAGCTGGGACTACAGGCTCCCACCACAAAGCCTGGCTAATTTTTTTGTATTTTTTTAGTAGAGACAGGGTTTCACTGTGTTAACTAGGATGGTCTCAATCTCCTGACCTTGTGATCCACCCGCCTCAGCCTTCAAAAGTGTTGGGATTACAGGCGTGAGCCACCGCGCCTGGCCATGATATATATTTTTATATGGATATATATATCTAGTCTTTGAAACTAGCAGAAAAGAAATATATATCTCTATATAGACAGAGATGTAGATATACGGGTATATATTTTACTTCACAGTGCTGACCGAGTTATAAAACAAGTAAACAGTTCATGATAACCATTAACTATGAGAAAGTATGTTTATTTTTCTTTTTTTTAAATTTTATTATTATACTTTAGGTGTTAGGGTACATGTGCACATGTGCAGGTTTGTTACATATGTATACATGTGCCATGTTGGTTTGCTGCACCCATTAACTCGTCATTTAGTGTTAGGTATATCTCCTAATGCTGTCCCTCCCCACCTCCCCCCACCCCACAACAGTCCCCGGAGTGTGATGTTCCCCTTCCCGTGTCCATGAGTTCTCATTGTTCAATTCCTACCTATGAGTGAGAACATGCAGTGTTTGGTTTTTTGTCCTTGTGATAGTTTACTAAGAATGATGGTTTCCAGTTTCATCCATGTCCCTACAAAGGACATGAACTCATCATTTTTTATGGCTGCATAGTATTCCGTGGTGTATATGTGCCACATTTTCTTAATCCAGTCTGTTGTTGTTGGACATTTGGGTTGGGTCCAAGTCTTTGCTATTGTTAATAGTGCTGCAATAAACATATGTGTGCATGTGTCTTTATAACAGCATGATTTATAGTCCTTTGGGTATATACCCAGTAATGGGATGGCTGGGTCAAATGGTATTTCTAGTTCTAGATCCCTGAGGAATCGCCACACTGACTTCCACAATGGTTGAACTAGTTTACAGTCCCACCAACAGTGTAAAAGTGTTCCTATTACTCCACATCCTCTCCTGCACCTGTTGTTTCCTGACTTTTTAATGATGGCTGTTCTAACTGGTATGAGATGGTATCTCATTGTGGTTTTGATTTGCATTTCTCTGATGGCCGGTGATGATGACCATTTTTTCATGTGTTTTTTGGCTGCATAAATGTCTTCTTTTGAGAAGTATCTGTTCATGTCCTTCGCCCACTTTTTGATGGGCTTGTTTGTTTTTTTCTTGTAAATTTGTTTGAGTTCATTGTAGATTCTGGATATTAGCCCTTTGTCAGATGAGTAGGTTGCAAAAATTTTCTCCCATTCTGTAGGTTGCCTGTTCACTCTGATGGTAGTTTCTTTTGCTGTGCAGAAGCTCTTTAGTTTAACTAGATCCCATTTGTCAATTTTGGCTTTTGTTGCCATTGCTTTTGGTGTTTTAGACATGAAGTCCTTGCCCACGCCTATGTCCTGAATGGTATTGCCTAGGTTTTCTTCTAGGGTTTTTATGGTTTTAGGTCTAACATGTAAGTCTTTGATCCATCTTGAATTAATTTTTGTGTAAGGTGTAAGGAAGGGATCCAGTTTCAGCTTTCTACATATGGCTAGCCAGTTTTCCCAGCACCATTGATTAAATAGGGAATCCTTTCCCCATTTCTTGTTTTTGTCAGGTTTGTCAAAGATCAGATAGTTGTAGATATGTGGCATTATTTCTGAGGTCTCTGTTCTGTTCCATTGATCTATGTCTCTGTTGTGGTACCAGTACCATGCTGTTTTGGTTACTGTAGCCTTGTAGTATAGTTTGAAGTCAGGTAGCGTGATGCCTCCAGCTTTGTTCTTTTGGCTTAGGATTGACTTGGCAATGCGGGCTCTTTTTTGGTTCCGTATGAACTTTAAGGTAGTTTTTTCCAATTCTGTGAAGAAAGTCTTTGGTAGCTTGATGGGGATGGCATTCAATCTATAAATTACCTTGGGCAGTATGGCCATTTTCACGATATTGATTCTTCCAACCCATGAGCATGGAATGTTCTTCCATTTGTTTGTATCCTCTTTTATTTCATCGAGCAGTGGTTTGTAGTTCTCCTTGAAGAGGTCCTTCACATCCCTTGTAAGTTGGATTGCTAGGTATTTTATTCTCTTTGAAGCAATTGTGAATGGGAGTTCACTCATGATTTGGCTCTCTGTTTGTCTGTTATTGGTGTACAAGAATGCTTGTGGTTTTTGTACGTTGATTTTGTATCCTGAGACTTTGCTGAAGTTGCTAATCAGCTTAAGGAGATTTTGGGCTGAGACAATGGGGTTTTCTAGATATACAATCATGTCATCTGCAAACAGGGACAGTTTGACTTCCTCTTTTCCTAATTGAATACCCTTTATTTCCTTCTCCTGCCTGATTGCCCTGGCCAGAACTTCCAGCACTATATTGAATAGGAGTGGTGAGAGAGGGCATCCCTGTCTTGTGCCAGTTTTCAAAGGAAATGCTTCCAGTTTTTGCCCATTCAGTATGATATTGGCTGTGGGTTTGTCATAGATAGCTCTTATTATTTTGAGATATGTCCCATCAATACCTAATTTATTGAGAGTTTTTAGCATGAAGTGTTGTTGAATTTTGTCAAAGGCCTTTACTGCATCTATTGAGATAATCATGTGGTTTTTGCCTTTGGTTCTGTTTATATGCTGGATTACATTTATTGATTTGCATATGTTGAACCAGCCTTGCATCCCAGGGATGAAGCCCACTTGATCATGCTGTATAAGCTTTTGGATGTGCTGCTGGATTCGGTTTGCCGGTATTTTATTGAGGATTTTTGCATCAATGTTCATCAAGGATATTGGTCTGAAATTCTCTTTTAACATGGCGTGATATATAAACATGGCTCTCCGAGTCTGTTCTGGAAGTCATTAGAAAGAGACAATATATTTGGCAAGCACATTTTCCTTCTGTGTCTCCCTTTTCTCCTCTGTTAAATGGGTTATGTGTACCCCTACCTACTCTACCTACCTAACACATGTCACAGCCGATGGCATGATCTCCATCTGTGAATCAGTGGTGCATCCCAGGAAAAGGCAAAAATCTGGTGGGAAATTGGATGAGAGTGAGGTAATTGGAGCACTGCAAGAAGGATTCTAGCAGCTACACCACCCCCGGTGCAGTCAACCCTCTTTAGCCTGGACCACTGCAATAGCATTCAGACTGGCCTCTCCTATCCCTCTCACAGTTGTGTTAATAGTGGACTACTCAGTGCTGGGTACAGAGCCATGCTGCTTTACATTGCTGTCCCTCTGCACCTGATTTCCCTCAGATGGAATGCATTTTTATACTTTTTCATCCAACAAAGTCCTGCTTTTCTTTGATGCTCATATCATTTCCTCCAATGAGGACACTTTCACAAAACCTATTGCCCTCAAAGACTAGGCTGAAAGTATCCTCAATGTTTTCTTTTTCTCTCTCTCTCTCTTTTTTTGTTTGTTTGTTTGTTTGTTTTTGACTGAGTCTCGCTGGGTCACCAGGCTGTTTTTGGTAGAGACAGGGTTTCACCATGTTGGCCAGGCTGGTCTCGAAGTCCTGACCTCAAGTGATCTGCCCATCTTAGCCTCCCAAAGTGGTGAGATTACAGGTGTGAGCCACCACACCTGGCTTTCAGTATGTTTTCTTAGCATCCTTTATTAGAATAAGCTTAACAAAGGTATATTATTAAATATAGATGGATAACATAGATTATTAAAATTATAATAAGGAGAAATTTGAAATGTAGTACATGCAGAGAAGACCTGTTTTTTGCTTCAGAATATCAAAGATAATTGGGAAATAAAACAGCTATATAAATGGACATCAGAGGAGAAATAAAAATGACACTGAGAGCATAGATAACAAAACCACAAAGGTGAAGAAATTCTGGCAGAAATAGCTGCTATCAGAGATCAAATAAACTCAAAATGAAAAAAATTACATTAGGCAAGATTAAATCCCCTTCCTGAAGACCTGTTAGGGTAATGGATAGACAGAGAAGAAAAAAATGGTAAATTTGCGATTTGAGAATGAATTTATGGTGAAGATGCTGAGAGACTAGATAATGGAATTTCTTGTGAAACTGAGTTAAAGATCTAGAAAAGGTATAGAGGGGATGGGGGGGTCTCTAAATGGAGAAATAGGCAAAAATAAAAAAGGGAGAGGCAAGCCTTTTAGGTGCTGACATCACACATCAGAGATTACCACCAGGTCCGTGGTATAGATGGATAGCGCATCTCAGTTTGCAGGTCTCAGTGCTGAGGTCTTCAAGACCTGACAGACATGCGCTTTTCGCAACTACTTTTAGAAGCTAATGGGCCGAAGATGGAATATCCATTTCCATTAAAGTGTATGTGTTAATCATAATATACAGGAAAAGAAAGAGGAAGGATCGTAAAATCTGGAGGCCGCTAATGTGACTTTTAACGTTAATTAATTTTCTTTTTCTGATCTCACTATAATAAGCTGGCTAGATACTAGGGAGAATGAATCACAAAGTGGCAGAAAAGAGATATGGGTGAACTTAAAAGATATTGGAACCAAGAAAAGAGGGCTTTTAAGACAACTGAAGGAATGAACAGAATCAGAGTGAGTTACACTATGGCCAGCTTTGCCTCCCTACACATATACTATAGATAAGGCGATGACTTCATGAAACCAAAGTGGTGGCAACTTAGGAATGGTTCTGTATATGAGGCCCTTATACAAACAAGCACATCACTGGAGGCTGAGCTGAACTGAAAACAAAGTATTAGGAAATATAGGTTAGACTTATCAATGAGGAGTGAATATTGGTGTTCCTTCAACATCATGTTTTAGCTTAAAATACAAAAGGCACAGGAAGGTGTTTATCAGAAAACTCATAGTTTCTCACTGACATGAAGTGATGTGGATATGCAGGGAAGATTCTGAAATACTAAAGATATCTGTGCAAGCAGGAACATATCATTGCACGCAGTGGGTTACTGGAGAAAGAAAAGGAAGTGGCTGAGGGATCCACATAGCTGAAGATTTGTGCCATAGTTTGTCATAAGAAAACACATATCATTTGAGAGAGGTGGGCTAAACAAATTGAAAGTAGTTCTAGTGTGCCAGCTCGGCCCTAATTAGATAAACAACATCCCTCTAACAACAGTTGAAGGAAAAAAGACATGGGAATGGGATGGATATATATTTTTTATATCAGATGGGATAAATTTATACACATTTTTCCATACTACCTGTGTGCATATAACAGACCTGTGCACACAAATATGAAAGACTTTAGGAAATCATGAGAAAAATTATAGAAATGACAGAATAGAAATATAAAATTGTGGAAATATAAAAATAGAAGATGAACTGGTGACAATTTTTAGTGTAAACTTTGAAAGCAATAAAGTTACTAGAATTTCTAGAGGCAAAAGTAAATTTAAGAGCAAAGAGTCAACATGGGAGCTTTGGGAGTTTATGTCTAAAAACTGGCTGAATTTCAACAGGCAGTTTGTAGTGATAAGTTCCTAGGGCATTCGTTATGTGTGGCTTTTATAAACAGCGTTTGTGTCATCCTCCCTACGGAGACCTCTGGGTGGCCCCATGGAACAATAGGCTCATTTATAAGTCAGCATGTGACCAGCTCTGAAGCAACGGTGGATAGACATAGTCAGTGATGAATTGTTTAATTCTTCTGGACTTCATCTTTAAGAAGACTGAAAAATTTGGAAGTGAGCTCCAAGCTTCACCTACTCATATTGGAAAATGAGTGATGGGATCAGAATATTCAGTAAAGAAAGACTTTGGAATTTAGAATAGGTCAAACAATTTAAAAGACATAACAAAGATCATATGTATGGAAGACAAAAACAGGGATTACAAAGAGGCCATGGCTGGGCGCGGTGGCTCAGCCTGTAATCCCAGCACTTTGGGAGGCCGAGGTGGGTGGATCATGTGGGGTCAGGAGTTTGACACTAGCCTGACCTACATGGTGAAACCCCATCTCTACTAAAAATATAAAGGTTAGTCAGGTGTGGTGCCACACACCTGTAATCCCAGCTACTAGAGAGGCTGAGGCAGGAGAATCGCTTGAACCCAGGAGGCAGAGGTTGCAGTGAACTGAGCTCGTGCCACTGCACTCCAGCCTGGATGACAAGAGCGAAACTCCATCTCAAAAAAAATAAATAAAAATTAAAAAAATTTTAAAAAGAACATAATTACAAAAGTGAGTTTTACATATAGATAAATGAAATTGGTTTATAGTTTTCTTCTATGCTCATTAACTGTTCAGATAGTAGGAAAACTGTATGAACATTAAAGCTTTGAAAGAAGTCAACTAGTACAGTCTGGGCAAAAAATGATTGAGAAACACAGAGTTAGAGAAAGAAGAACACTGTGCCCCAGAGAAAATGTTTGGAGCCTATTAGATTTATAGGGAACACAATGATGAAGCTATGGAAAGTGTGAAGAGAAATAGGAAGAATACGGAATGATGATCTTGGGGAGAAAGTTTCTGAGAGAGAAATATGAAGGCTTATAATTATTCAGAAGTCAGAAGTATGTTATAGAAAGGGGAAGATAAAACAAAGGAAAAGCAATACAAATAGCAAAGCTTTGAGTCCTAATTCAGTCATGGCCTTGTCTGAGGTATTATGATGGTTGTGTTTTGTGATCGGAGGAGTTCAAATAATGTGTAATATGAAGACAGTTTAAAAAGTAAAATAAAAGGATAAAGTGAAATGGTAGAAGAGAGGATTTTGTAACCATAAAGTACAATTAAAATGTTAGGAAATGGATTTGAAATTGGGTGGCTAGATTGTGCCCAAGGTCGGAAGACTGTTCCATTATCTGCTACTCCTGAAGTATGGTGGGGGAGGGGGAATAAGATCATTATTCATCCTTACTTTTGTAATGATTTCAGGCAAAATTGCATCTTTATATAGTGAATTGTATGACAGCATGCCAGCTAGTCCACACAACAAGAATAAGATCTTCATAGTAATAAAACAATTTTTTTTAGTGAAGAAAACATTTTCTTATGTAGATATTTTGGAAATATTTCTGTCTTCTTGCTTTTTTTTAAGTAGCTGAGCTGAGCATTTTAAACTTAATTTTATTTTTATGAAGAAATACATATACATTGTTAATAAAATCATGCTATAAGACTTATGCCCTCAAAACAGCAAACCTGCTCCTCCTTTCTTACCCCTTTCCACTCTTTTTTTCCTCCTTAGTTCTCCCCAGAGGCAGCTGTTATGACTGTTTCTTCTTGTATTTACCTCCAAGCTTCTAAATTATTTAATTATGCTGTTTTACCTTAGTTTTAAATTTTAGATATTTTCTATGGCATATTCATGAATTCAGTGTAGCAGGAGTAGGAAGATGACGATCTAGCCATCTTTTCTCTCCCCTCCCCCCACTCACCACATAGCACATAGTACACTTCCTTTCTTTCTATTTGCTCAACATCATTAGCCATGCCATAACACTGGTCAAATCATTATTCAGCATTTATTTTATAATGATCATGTAAATATTATAGTGCACTATGATTACTTTTCCTTTTTGCAATAATTTCAATTTTTTCTGGAAGTCAGTAATGCTTCATTGTGTTGTCCTAAGTATGATGAAGAGGCCCTTACCAGATCCCCTTAGAGAAGGGTAAAACCCTCACAATAATGTCACAGGCAAACATACCAGTGAATTTATCCATTTGATTTCTGGCCCCCTACATTTCCCTAGCCAGGCCTGTCTCACAGTGTCACCCCGAAACTTCTCTACGTTGTTCTGTTGGATCCACTATTTACTGGGTCAGAGTCTTGTGTAGATTACTTCCTCAATTTCTAGAGCTCATCCTGAGAAAATCAGTAATTCATTCATCCACCATATATTTATTCAACATCTATTATGAAACAAAAAGGTTCTAGGAAATAAGGATATATCAGGGAACAAAACAGGAGATCCATGACTCTCTAAAGGACTTCATATTTATGTGTGTAGGGTGTAGGCTAGCCGTATAAAATACAGAGTGCTCTATTCCATTTGAACTTCAGACAATGAATACTTTTCAGTACGAATATTTTCTAAATATTGTAAAGGATATACTTATACTAAGAAAATGTTCATTGTTTATCTGGATTGCAATTTGACTGGGTGTCCTGTATTTTTATATGCTAAATATGACAACCCTAGCTGGGAGGGATTAGACTGTACCAGAAAACCTAGGTAAATAAATAGCATGGTAGACAGTGATAAATGCCATGCTGCGAGCGGGAAGGAGAAGCAGAACAGGGTAAGGCAGATTGGGAGTACCAGGAGGGGGGATAGCAATTTTTACAGGGTGGTTAGGATAAGCCTCATTGAGAAGATGAGATATTAGCAAGGGCATGAAGGAGGTGAGGTGTTTACTCTGAGGTTATTTGGGAGGAAAGATTCTAGACAGAAAGAACACCAAGTGAAGAATATCTAGAGTGGACCTGAGTGTTTGGGAAATAGCAGGGACACCAGTGTGGCTGTCACAGAGCATTTGAAGGATGCAGTGGTAGGAGATGAAGTTAGAGAAGTAACAGGAGTCCAGATCCCCTAGGAAATTTAGGCTATTGGTAGAACTCTGTAGTTTACTCCCAGGGAAATGGGGAGCCATGCAGTGTTTTGAAGAGTTATGGCATGAGGTGACTTCTATTTTAACAAGATCTCTCTAGTTGCTCCATTGAGGAAACACTGGGTGGCAAAAGTGAAAGCCCAAAGACCAATCTGAAAATTATTACAATAATTTGGGTGATATCAAAGAATTTTGGACTAAGGAGCTAGCAGTGAAGATGGTGAGAACAGATTGCATTTTAGATGTATTTTTCCTGTAATATTTTACTGTGAAAATTTTCATACACATAGAGATGGTAATACCCATGTAATTGCCAAATAGATTCTGCAATGAAATTTTTGCTGTTATTTGCTTTATCATATATTTTTCCTTCTCTCCATCTTCTGGCTGAGTCATCTGCCAGTCAGATATTTCTGTTTCTGCAAAGATAAACCTTCAGTCTCCTGCTGTGATGACACAGTCACTGGCATTGGAAATCTGGGGTGGGGACATAATAATTCTGGGTGCTAACCAATCCTTATACCAATTTTCAACCCATTCTCCTTTATTAAACCACATTTTTCTTCTCACCTGATGGAGGTACCCAGTGATTCTAAAGCCCACGTTTTCTATAGTTTCCAGGCATTGTTTGACTTGCTTCTTTTTGACAGCTGCCATTTCAGGCTTTTAGTTCCACCTCTGTCACTCTTAGTTACAACTCATTTGTTTTCCAGCTTCTAAAAATGTATTGCTCTTTCTTCTCTATCATTTTATCCTCTCAACTTCCCTTATCCTTTGACTTTGTAACATTATTCTTTCCCTTTCATTTGAGTAGGGTTTTTAAAGGAAGGAGGCTCATATTTTCAAATATTTTACCAATAGAAAGAACTGAATGTATTTAGTAATACTTATTTTTCCATTTTAATATCAATATACTAAAGATACATTAAAACTAGTAGCAAAGTAATAGTTTTTCAGAGTGTCTAGGTTACTAACTCTTTTGTTGCCTTTTAAGACTCAAGGGGACATCAGTTTGGAAACCATTGTTGTGTATCATCATCATGCAGTGTTAAACTTTGGCTCTCCCAGTGCTTGCTTATTCTAGCCTGTTTGTTGGATTTTGGTATGAGTGTTTAGAAGAGATAATGGAATTCAGATTGAATCAGGCAAATGTGGCCCTGTCTGCTTAGTAGAAGGAATGGTTTTTCTTTGCTCCATGGAGCCCAGCTTCCCTTCCTAAATAGATTATTATATCTGTGGAGTGGATAAATTCTAACTTCACTCCGGTATAGACCAGCTACAAATCCTTCTTCTAACACCAACGTTTTCTATCTCATTGCTTTCACTATGCTGACTGTTCTATAAAATATTTATTGTGACTTTGTCTTCTCTGTCTGAAGTGGTGCCATACACTGGTAATTAGATGGAGACTAAGCCTTCTTAATTTCATTTGGTGCAGGGCTGGGAAAATGGAGACCTTACATAACAAGGAGATGAGGACTGACCGGCAGTTGGCGTTAAGTGCTCCTACACATATTTCCAAGCAGATGCACATGGAACTTTTCACCAGTCCATCATCATATGTCACTTGCTTGCTGCTTTTCCCATGTTTGCTTCTAGAAAGAGGCTACTGAAAGTCATTTGTCTCTACGATGAGCCTACTTTATGAAGCTGAATTCCCTCCCCCACCAGAGGGAAACAATTACGGCAGGCCAGGAACTTTTTTCTGTTCAGTTCCAATAGTCAGAATATTTCTGACCCTAGGCCCTGTCCATGTTGGGAGATTGGTTCTCAACATCTAGGACACTATAGTAGTTCACACTTCAAATAAAGGTTTGAGGATTACATTCACCCTAATGTATGATTTATCACTGGAGACAATGTCTCACAACCGGGCATCAGAAGACTAGTGCACTGTGTGTCCTTGAGCTACCCACTTAACCACTATTTCTCTATCCAGATAATGGTAACAGTAATACTTGCCTACTGAGCCACTGGGTAATTGTGATAACAAACTTAAATAGGAGGAAGTACTATCAAGATTTTAATAAGATTTCATTTTTGAATGTGAGCTCAAGGGCTAAGCACGCTGGCTGCAGCTAACTTTCAGCATTTTTGTATGGCTAAAACAATGAGGTTCAGATTCATAAATTGTTCCAAGCATGTAAAGCACCTTCTTTATTGTGGTTTTGGGGTTCACTCCCAGTTGGGCAATATGATCATCAGCAAGGACTTCATAAAATGGCAATATGTATCCCTAAAGAAAAGAGGTGTTGCCCATGGAAAGACCTATAAAAACTCAGGTGACTGTAACCCTTGGCAAAGTCACTTTAGGATGTATTGTTGAGTGGTAATGAGTATTATCTGAATCCTAGGAGATTTTCAAATCTGAACTTTGTTGCTTCTCAGCTAGGTGACCTTGGGCAATTCACTTAACCTTGTCGAGCCACTGTTTTCTCATTTTTAAATATGGATATAATGCAAACCACTTAGAGTTGCTCCAAGGATTAAATGAAATAAAACCTGTAAGAACCTTATCATTATCAGTGGCAGCAGCAGCAGCAGCACATTATTATTTAAAAATAACAATAGCAGGCTATTATTGAGTCTACACCATGTTTCAGGCACTGTTTCTACTTGCTTACACATATTAATATCTGTGTGTGAACAACTATGGGAGGAAGGAATTACTATAGTCATTATTTTGCAGATGAGAAACTGAGACACAGATTAAATAAATTTATTCTGGTCATACAGCAAGTTGGCAGCCTGATAAAGGAAAAACAAATAGGAGCTTCTGCTCTGTTTACTGTTATTTATCTCTCTGAAGTTTTATCTAAGAAAAGGGTATAATAAGCTAAAGGACTATTGGGAAGTTAAAATGAGATAGTAAATAAGATAATAAATAAGAAAAAAATACTTGTAAGCAGTAAAACGGTAATTCCAGAAGCTTGTTTATTTGGGCTGTGATTAACTATTTGTAATCGCACATAACTAGAGAAGTTGAAATGAATTTCCCACCTTTGGCAAGGACGTCTTTAAGTGTCATTTGTTATTAGTAGTGCCTCAGTTTGCCCTGCTAACAGGTGATCTTATCAGTTATCTTGAAAATGCTAGAAACAAGCTTTCAACATGGCAAACTATCCATGGAACACCTGCTGTCTCACTCCTCCATGTGTCAAGGTACCTCAGGGAGATAGCTGAATTCCCAATCGCCCAATTTTGTGCATATGCCATTTCAGAATAATATTAGACAATGACAGAGTCTGTTGTCCTATAAATTAATTTAAGATTCTTCCTCTGGAGAGCAGATGACTGCATTCTAAAAACAATATTTTCTCTCGAGTTATGATGGCTTGTAAAAACACACAGTGAATGGAGTTGACAAGAAGGTGTTGGGAAGCATATGATATCCCAGGGGGCTGAACAGATCTAAATTTATGTGGGTTGTCTCTACTAGGCAGTTGGTGTCAGATACCATTGCCTCTTAAAAGGATGACTTCAGTGAAGAGCAGTTAACAGATTGTGCAGAAACATGAGCCTCTGTGGTCCATTAAGTGGGGAATCGTTTAATGAGACCCAGAGTAGCACTGAGGGAACTATGGCACTTAAGCATTAAAAGACAGAAAAGGAAGGGGTGAAAATTTTATGAAGCAATTTATTACTCCTGTAAACCATGTATTTTAAAAAATGCATTCCAGGTATAATAAGAATTTGTGAATGATGATCATGAAGAGAATAATGTACTTAATTCACTATGGATTCTGTCATGATACTTGTTTCTTCTCTTTTTGCTTCCCTTTTCCCCATTTCTTCTTCTTCTATTTCTCTCTTGGTTCTCAATACAATCTCCCACTTTCTTATGCAATTCCTGTTATAGCTTCAATTTTTGACCCAAACCTATCTTTCTCTCAAAGAAATTCTCTAAGCAAAAATTGGTCCGAATTATCATTCACACACAGATTTTTTTCAGACTCCTTTTTCTAAATAAGGGCACAAACCATTTTACCTTCCCCTTTCTCCTATCTTTTCATAAATAAGCAATGCAGATATAATTTATAAAGGTAGTGTTGCTTGGAATGGGGCATTAGTAAGTATTAGTTTTGTTCATCCAGTCGTTTAAGGTGCATTTATTCATTTAATATTCATCTAATAAGCATTGTGTGCCCGGCACTGTGCTAGGCCCCCAGGGTATGAAATTTATCAAGGAATAACCTTGCCTGCCACTCAACAAATATTTGTTGAATGATCGAAGGAAGGGATTCATTTTAATTCACCTAGTGAATGGGGAACAATTCTCTGCATGTATAAAGGCAGGAAACTTCCTTGGGATTTTAAGGAGTTCACAATATCTCTGGAGTGAGTAATTTGTTGAGTGGGCCTGGGCTCAGAAGGTAGGACTACATACAGTATAGTACAGTTGTGCCGTGCACATCCTGAACAGTCATACATGATAACTCTGGCATAGTGAGAAAGAATGTGGGAAAAGAAAATAGTAGCTGGGTTGTAAAGTGCTTTGTGAGCCAGGTTACTTATGGAGGGATGGGGGTAGAAGGAAAAAAGAAGGTATCAGAATTGCTGTCAAATTTTCCACATTATGTATGCTTCTGACCACCATGGGGATGCTGATATCCTCCCCTTACCCCCACTGCTTTCCCAGGATCTTCGCCACATTGCTAATTTACTGTGAGTCATATTTCTCAGGTGAGCTGTAGCTAAGAATGTCTGAGAAACACTAGACAATGGAGAGCCACTCACAGGTTTTTAAGAAGGTGGTAGCATGTTCAGATTTTCCTGTGAGGAAGATTACTGTGGCTCTGGAGTAGACGGTAGATTAATGAAGAGTGAGAGATGAAGGGACATCCTGCTGAAAAGCATTCACGTCCTCAAGGTCTAATGACATCTGTGTTCAGAGCACTTGACAGATACTCTTGCTGCCCTCAGTTTTCAGGGCCACCAGCGCAATATTGGAGACAGAATGAAACAGATTTGTCACTGTCATCCTGAGAGGGCGATGACACCTGATGCATTTCATACGAATTATGATTTCAAACAGACAGGGACATTCAAGTAGATCTATGCTGGGGAATTAAATGAAGCTATAAAATATAAACATGAACCTTTTAATTTAAAATTCTCATCTAAAAGACATTTCCTGTTGGGTAGTTTTTATTTTTGTTAGTGGTTTTACTTGTTTGTTGTTTATGTAATATAGCTAAGATGTATACAGCTTGGTTATCTTAAAAAACAAGTACATTACCAATAATGCATATTTTTTTCTGGCTCTCCTATGTGGCCATTACTTTTTCATTTAGTAAAACATGTGATTTTCTGTGATCTACATGAATGTAGGCTTTACTTTTTCAATGAAAAGTGAGTTGATATATTTCTGTTTCTAAACACAAATGTTCCCAAGAAAAAGGAAAAGACATTCTTCTTTTTTTATTGCTTTAAGTTCTTAACTTCATATAATGTGATTCCAGCCTGTCTTGCTAAACTACATAATTAAGAGGGGAAAAAAACCTCCTTTTTGAAATCCTGTTATCACATATCATAGGAGCCAGAGCACTAGACCCCTTGATACTGCAGTGACCTCCCCAAGACCCATAAGAAGCTGCTGACTGATCATTTCTACAACTTACGAAATTTTCATTGTGTTCTAAGTTAACATGGGAAAGTTAACTTATTTCATTTCAACTTATTTTTCCCCTTTGGATTAAGTATCTGGATGAGCTAAGAAACTTGATTGGGGTGGGGGCATGGGATAGTTTTTTTTTTTTTTTTATTTAATGTTAGGAAAATAAAATTAAAAGGTCTCAAAAATGTGTATTCAATTCAGTAAAACATAGATAGTGACTTACCTGACATGATGTAATAAATCACTGCTGTATCAATATATTAAATGATACCCCCACCATTAAATATTGCATTCATTATTAGGAAAATAATTTTTGAAATAACACAGCTAGCTCCTTAATTCTAAGGTCATATGCTAGATTGGGAATAAAGATGTGGTTTCTAGCCTGGCTCTGGTGAACCACCTATGTGACCTTCTTTCAGACTGTGCATCTGTGAAACATTGCCAGTGACCTCAATGTTTCTTTTTATCCTCTTAATTTCAACAGGGCATATTTGTAGATTACTTGGCACATAGTAAGCACTCTACTATTGTATGACTCTGTGTCATCCAAGGAAACACTTTCCCTCTTACTGTCACATATGAAGAGGTTTTCTAATTAAAACACATAATTAAGCATCACAGTAAGACAAAGTCATGAAACAAAATGCTCTTGATTAAGAATGGGAGTGTTTCTTCTCATTACTGAGAGAAAATATAAAAAAAAGCAAAAAGACAACTTTGAGGCATATTGATTCTTTCCTCTCAACAAGGAATCTGTGTCATTAATAGAAACAAAGAAACGATTTACAGTGTTTGCAGCAGCCTGATTATGCTTATAGAATTTCATTAGGGCCACTGGGATAAAAGCTGAGATAATTTCCAACCATCATTCTGAACAAACTATCGCAAGGACAGAAAACCAAACACTGCATGTTCTCACTCACAGGTGGGAATTGAACAATGAGAACACTTGGACACAGGGTGGGGAACATCACACACGGGGGCCTGTTGTGGGGTGGAGGGAGGAGGGAGGGATAGCATTAGGAGATAGACCTAATGTAAATGAGGAGTTAATGGGTGCAGCACACCAACATGGCATGTGTATACATATGTAACAAACCTGCAGGTTGTGCACATGTACCCTAGAACTTAAAGTATTAAAAAAAAAAAAAAGCTGAGCTAAGATTTTGGTCACTGTCTTCCCCCCACCCCCTTCAGAACTGAGAAATGTTGCTTAAGTCAGTAATGGATCGCCTCGACTTTGCTATGATCAGAGATACAGTAAGGAATGAAACCAATTGTTAAAAATGATGACAGCCATAATAAACCCTAACATGCAAAAACTACTGCTTTGCAACATATAGTGTTGGAGGCTATTTGTAGCAACTCTTTTATTTATTATCAACAACAAAAATAAAGAAAAATAACAAACACCAACATAGGACTAAATATTTGATATTCAATACAGTCATGTACTCTATAACAATGTTTCAGTCAATAAGAATGGTTCTATAAGATTTTAATACAGATTTTTACTGTACTTTTTCTATGTTTGGATATCTTCAGATATACAAATACTTACCATGTGTTATAATTGTCTGTGTATTCAGTACAGTAATTTGCTGTACGAGTTTGCAGCCTGGAAGCAACAGGCTATCCTATGTAGCTTAGGTGTGTAGTAGGCTGTGCCATCTAGTTCTGTGTAAGTACACTCTATGATGTTCACACAGTGGTGAAATTGCCTAACACACATTTCTCAGAATGTGTTCTCATTGTTACGTGTTGCACAACCATCCTCAATTGACATATGCATTGATGCTACTGGTCAAGAGCCGCTACCTTTTGGAATGAAGAACACAAAGTTCAACTCTGTGAAGCGTTAAAATAAAAAAACAGTGAGATATACACTGGACAGAAATCAAAGCCCCTTCTTACTTATGCCAATAGATAACTAGTGTATTCCATCGTGTTACCTCACTAGACACGTTTACTTCTGAAATAATTAGGGCTACTTGAGGATAATCTTCTGAAATTAAATTTAATGTTTATTTAAGATTTATTAGGACGTAAGCCTATGAATCATTTTAAATGAGCACAGTTAATCTGCTTACACTACTTACTACTTCTGATATTAGTGATGTCTTGTATGTGCTGAATTATCACAGGTAAGTAACTAAGCATGGGTGACAACCAAAATCTAGCACTTTGCAGAATATGCAGGTATGGTTTAATGGAATAAAGGATTCTTGTCCCATTTCTGCTACTGATTTGCTGTGTGATCCTGCCTAAGTTGCTTAACTTCTCAGAGCATCACTATTCCTATCTATAAAAGGAGTAATACTGATAATGACATTATAGATTAGATAATGTGAGTACAACCTGTGGAAGTATCAAATGAAAAGAAGTATTATATGATAACAGTATTGACCCTGTTCTGAGCTGGCATACATGAGATTCCAAAAATGAAGACTACATCATCCCTGTCTTCAGAGAGCTCACATATTCTGAAAAGGGACATACAGGTAAATCAGCAATTGCAATATTGTGGGATGCATGTAACAGTGAAATCATGTGTAAACTAAACAGTACACAGCAAGGAAGGGTTCACTTATCTGAGGAAGGAGATGACCATGGAAGATTTTCCATATTCTGAAAAGGGACATACAGGTAAATCAGCAATTGCAATATTGTGAGATGCATGTAATAGTGAAATCACGTGGAAACTAAACAGTACACAGCAAGGAAGGATTCACTTATCTGGGGAAGGAGATGACCATGGAAGATTTTCCAGTTGGGGGTGATGTTTTGAACATCAGGGAAGAAGCAAGGGCTAGAGTTATAATTTGGGAAACAAAAGTAGGTGGTAGTGAAAACCATGAGGTTACAAATAGACAGTGGTTAGAGTCAGAAAATCAGTAGACAAAGGACAGAATATGTCGGAATGGCAAAACTTAACAATGTAGAAGAAATGCAACCTATCAAGGAGGCAGAGAAAGAACAATGAGATAGGTAGCAGGCAATTCAGGAGACAGACTTGTCACAGGTATTCAAGAAGTGGGGAGTTTCAAGGAAGGAGTGGTCAATATCATTAGATACCTTGCTTGACAAAGTTATCATGAAAAATAAAGTTTAAGGACCATATATTGTATTTGATACATTAGAAGCCATCTGGCTCCCTTTCTCTGTGCAGTCAGTTAAGAGGTAGGGGGCAGAAGCAAAGTGTACTGTAGGTTGTACCGTGATGAGCAAGTTAGAAGTGAAGACACCAAGTGTGAATGTAACTATCAAGAAGGTCAGATGTAAGGAGAAAGTATGAGAATAAGAGTGGAAATTAATGAGAGTTAGAACATAGTGGGAGGAATTGAACTTGGACAGGAGAACTTCTGAGATAAGAAAGGTAAAGTAAATGATAAATACAGCTTCAGGTATATTGGCCAGTAGAGGTGTCAAGAGAGGATGCATGCTTGATAAAGGTGAAGTCATTGGTAGGCTGATGGAGGTGGGGACAAGTAGTGTGTTTGAGAATAATAGATAAAAATGGGAAATGGAGCTGATCAAAACTAAAAGGATCAATTAATTGCAATTGGCCTAATGTCACTAATCTGTGAGATGGAAGAGTTCTTGGATGAAGTACATAATCTTCCTTCTAAACCAGCTCAGCATCTGTGCTGGAAAAGTTCATTGTAATGCAAGCATTCTAGGGAAAGGGAGGGAAGAGTTTGAATAATAATAGCAGGCTGATTTGCTTTTAGGTTAAACAGTGGGGGTTTGGTTTATGCAGATGGAGGTGAGTGTTCAGTTTTTTTTTTAGATCGGTCACATACCAGAAAAGCATGGAATTTTAATCTCTATAATCAGAGCTATAAATCTCTATGGCAGTAATATCTTTTTTAAAAAAGAATTTATATATGGGTCCTCTTCTATTTATGTATGTATTTGTTTAAATTGACAGATAAAATTATATGTATTCATCATATACAACATAAAGTTTTAAAGTACATATACATTTTGGAATCACTAAACAGAGCTGATTAACAAATGTATTACCTACATAGTTATCATTTTTGTGGCAAGAACTCTTAACATCCACTCTTTTTGCATTTTTTTAATTAAGGAAGAATGCAATATATCATTCTTAACTATAGTCATCATGCAGTGCAACAAATCTCTTGAACTTATTCCTCCTATCTTACCGTAATTATATATCCTTTCACTAACACCTTCCTATCACCCTCACCCACCAACCGCTTCTGCTTCTACTAACCACCATTCTTTTCTCTACTTCTATGAGATCAACGTCTTTAGATTCCACATATGAGTGAAATTGTTACAGAAAAGGGGTCTGGATCCAGACACCAAGAGTGGATTCTTGGATAAGTCCACAGAGTAAAGTGAAAGCAAGTACGTTAAGAAAGTAAAGAAATAAAAGAACGGCTACTCCATAAACAGAACATCCCTGAGTGCTGTTGGTTGCCCGTTTTCTGATTATTTCTTGATGAAATGCTAAACAAGGGGTAGACTATTCATGCCTCCCCCTTTTGGACCATATAGGGTAACTTCCTGATGTTGCCATGGCATCTGTAAACTGTCATGGCACTGGTGGGAGTGTCCAGTGAGGATGACCAGAGGTCACTCTCGTCGCCAGCTTGGTTTTGGTGGGTTTTGGCTGGCTTCTTTACTGCAACCTGTTGTGTCAGCAAGGTTTTTATGAGCTGTGTCTTGTGCTGACGTTATCCTATATCTGATCCTATGACTTATCCTGTGAAATATCTCATTCTATGACTTAGAAAGCCTTAACCATCTGGGAATGCAGCCCAGTAGGTCTCAGCCTCATTTTACCAAGCCCCTATTCAAGATGGAGTTACTCTCGTTCACATGCCTCCGACAAAATCACATGGTATTTTTGTCTTTCTGTGCCTGGCTTATTTCATGTAACACACTGTCCTCTGGGTTCATTCTTGTTGTTGCAAACGACAGGATTTTCTTCTGTATTATGGCTGAGTAGTATTCCATTATGTGTATATACCACATTTTCTCTGCCCATTCATCCATTAACGGATATGTAGGTTGTTGCCATATCTTGGCTATTGTGAATAGTGCTGCAGTAAACCTGGGAGTGCAGATATCTCTTTGATATACTGATTTCATTTCGTTTGTATATATACTTAGTGGTGGAATTGCTGGATCACGTGGTACCTTTGTTTTTAATACTTTGAGGAATCTTTATGCTGTTTTCCATAATGGCTGTACTAACTTACATTTCCACCAACAGTGTGTAAAAGTTCCCTTTTCTCCACATTCTTGCCAACACTTGTTATCTTTTGTATGACCCTAATATCTTAATCCCAAGCTTGAAACCTTCAAACAGCTTAGCCACTGGCCTTCTTAGCAAATTATAGGTTACTGATTAGCAAGGTCTAACTGAGACGTCAGCAAGAATAACTCAGAAATGAAAATCTGTTTACTAGAATGTATCCCCAGACAGGCCCACCTATTTCATGGAGAGAGGCTGTAAGGTTTGCTGTGGAAACCTCATAATATTGACCTAAAACCCTTCCATCTCCCAAGAGTAGCCAAAATGAGGCATGAGGAAAGGTAATGAATTCCACAATTACTCCTCTTCAATATGAAATCAATATTCTTCTTTGAAGATATAGAAAGTCTTTTCTGTTTTAAGTATTATGGGTAAGTGCATGACTCATGGATGCCTACACCCTTGTCAAATACAGCATCAAGGAAGCATTCAGTGAAAGGCAATAGTGTATTTCTGTATGTTTTCATTTTTTTCAGTGTAGCTTAGAAACAGAAAAGCTCAGAAAAAAGAAAAACATGACTCCTTCAAAGCAAGAGAGAAGCATTTTACAGTTCTGATAAATTTATAAGGACTCAAGCTGCAGAGCACTGACTAGGTCCATAGAGAAGATCAGGAAAAATATAAACTGTTTTTGCAATAATTGGAAAATCCAAACAAACTACTAAGGCTGATACCTAATAGAAATCTTCCAAGAGAAAGAAACCTCTGATATCTGATTTTACTATTAGTAATGTCCCATTTTTAAGGTGTCCATATAAAGCAGTGTCTAATGTAAAATGTTTTACAGGAAGTTGCATCTGTTTCTAATAGGAAAACAATTCTCTAATTTTGTAGAACACGTTTTTAAAATGTAGGTATAAGTTGTCTGTTCGTTATTTCCTTTAAAAGCCTGGGAGTGGAAGGAAGTCAGCTCATGCCTTTGGAGAAAAACACCTCTCCAGTTATTGCCTACAGAACCACAATCAAAGGGAAATTGTTACCAATACACCAGCGGTTTGGTCTTTGTCCTATTGCTCTCCGCATGGAAAGTCAATCACTAGGCAATGAGTGTTGCCAGGAAAGAAGGCTTTTTCAGGTGCTGCAGCCGAGAATGCGAGATCAGTCCCAAATCCATCTCAACTGACTAAAATTAGGGGTTTATATAGCAGAGAAGAAATGTAACTATGTGTGGGAAAACAAGAATTAGGGATGGGTAAGGAGGAGAAGTTGGTTACAAGAAGCAGGTGGTCCCTTAGGCAATCATGATGGGTGAGAGGTCTGGCTCCCATAGTCCAGATGTGATGATCTGGTAAGTTTCAGTTGCTTGACACTGTCTGGGAGGACGGATGATTGATTTTCTGAGAAAAGAACTCAGATAAGACAGTTTTAACTTTCTCAAATTTTAAGACTGGGAGGGTCAATGTCTATGTTTATTCAAAAGAAATCATAAACATCAGTTCTATGGGACACTTAGGCAAGTTTCAAAAGGATGAGATAATCTCATGAAAAAACCTAGATTCGGGTTTCAAAATGAGAAAACAGCAAATATATCCCTCCGCCTCACAATCACACAAAATCAATCAACAAAGCTGTATGCCTCCTCCAACAGTAGTTCTTATTAAAGGAATTTTCACATGATGAAGCTAGACTTTGGAGATGGATGTTATTCACAAAAATACAATTATGTCCATTAGACTCCTCTTACAAAGGCAGGAAAGTAAACCTAGATACATTGTAAAAGTATTTCCTGCTAATCTTCCCCTGTTGACTGTGGTAAGAATATTGGACTGAAACCAGCATCTGCAGTAGAAAGGATGTGGAAGAGGAAGTGAGCAGAAATTTAATTCCTGTATTATTGATATTCGGTATGGGACTCTGTTTCATGCTGTATCCACTTTGCAAAGTACTATGGATTCATTAAGAAATTAGCAAACTGAGTGTGTGCCTAAATGGCCAGCATACTCCAGGCTGAAAAGTGTTTCTGTCACTGCTTCCTAGAATTGTTTAAAAACTGTTCTGACTGGTGGTTCTTTCTGGTTGAAATGGCCTGCTCACAAACACTGAATTAGACCTGGGCATTTTGCCAGGGGCATTGATACCAAGAATGTTTGGAGGCAAGTCTTAAATGTAATTTGCAGAGCTAGGAGGTGCCAGAACTTCAAAACAGGCAAAGTTGCTCTCTCGAACAGTGGTAGAGAGAATCGAAGTGTTATTCTGACACTGGCCTTTGCAGTTTTTGTCCCAGTGACTTCAAGTTTTGGAAGCTGGCAGTAAGACACATGCAGAAACTTGTGGGAATATGAATATGTGGATGAAATTATAAAAGCCCTAGTTGATTTTATTTCTTTAGTAAAAACTGTCATGAGAAAAGGACTAGACTGGAGTCAGGTGCTAAGAATCTGGCTCCAGTCCAACCTGACTCCAGTCAGGTTCTTGTTTTACAGATGCGGACACTGAGAACCAGATCTTTTATTTGATTTGCTTAGGTCCTAAGATCTGGTTCTCAGTATCTACATCTGTAAAACAACATGGTACTGTGACCAAAACACCAGGGGTTAGATCCTCTTGCTTGCTACACAGAAAGCTAATCACTAAGACGATGAGTATTGCCAGGGAAGGAGGCTTTATTTGAGTGCTGCAACCAAGAAGAACAAATCGGTCTTGAATTCGTTTCACCAATCAGTTAAAATTCAGTGTTTCTATAATGCGGAAGGAATGTAGCTACATGCAGGAAAGCAGGAATTTTAGGGGGAGCAAGGAGTCAGGCATTTAATTGTCTGGTGTCATCTGTTGTTCCTTGCCTAAAGGTCAGTTTGCTGAGGAAGAAACTCAGATAAGACAAATTTAAGTTTCAAGTTTAAGACAGGGACCAAATTAAGATATGATCAATTTCTATATTATTATTATTGTTATTATTATTATTATTATTATTATTATTATTATTTGAGTTGGAGTCTTGTTCTGTCACCCAGGCTGGAGTGCAGTGGCATGATCTTGGCTCACTGCAACCTCTGCCTCCCAGGTTCAAGCAATTTTCCTGTCTCAGCCTCCCGAGTAGCTGAGACTACAGGTGCCTGCCACCATGCCCAGCTAATTTTTGTATTTTTTTTTTTCAGTAGAGATGGGGTTTCACCATATTGGTCAGGCTGGTCTCAAACTCCTGACCTCAGGTGATCCACCCACCTCGGCCTCTCAAAGTGTTGAGATTACAGGCGTGAGCCACCACGCCTGACCATATTTATTTATTTTTAAAATTAGATATTAGTTCAATTTGACACTTGAGCCAATTTCAGTACCACTGGCAGGGCGAGGAAAGGCAAAGTAGTTACAAGCTAAATCCTCTTTTTATCTGCTTTATATTTCAGGGGTTCTCATTGAGATTTTGTTTAATGAGTATGTTCTGATGCTAAAATAAGTTTGAAGACTTCCAGCTGTAAGATGTGTTCTAAGGTCCTTTTGTTACTGAAATGTCAGAGGTTCTGTCTAGGTCCTGCTGCTCACTGCATAGAACACCAGTCACTGAAACAATGAGTATTTCCAGGGAAAAAGGCTTTATTCGGGTGCTGCAGCCAAGGAGCTAGGTGATCAGTCTCAAAGCCATCTCCCTAAAAGACTAAAATTAAGGTTTTATATAGCAGGGAAGAAATGTAGCCGTGAAAACAGGAATTAGGGAAGGGTAAGGAAGAGGAATTGGTCAACAGGAAGCAGATGGTCTATTAGGCAGTCACAACAGATGAGGGATCTGATGTCTCATTGTCCACATGCGGTGATCTGGTAAGTTTCAGCTCTTTGATACTATCTGGGAGGCCTGATGGTTGGTTTCCTGAGAAGGGAATTCAAATAAGACAACTGTAATTTTCTCAAATTTTAAGACTGGGAGGGTCAATTTCTATATTTATTCAAAAGAAACCACAAACATCAATTCTATGGGACACTAGTGCTGGTTTCACTTTCTGTTCTAAAATTCTAATACTCTAAATGAGGATAACCAGTAGAAATACATTTAATTATTATAAGTCAAATAGTTTTAATTACTGTTTCATTAAATTTTTATTAGTTGGTACAATATTTGATTTTGAAAACTGCTTCATGTCAACCACATAAATGAAGTTCTGTGAAACCCCCAAATACACATGCAGAAATTTTAAATACAGGCATATAGAAAGCAGGTCCAAAACCTTTATCAAAACCTACATGAAAGTGGTAAGAAGACAAGTCATCTCCCACTGGCTGGGAGTCAAAAAAAAAAAGTCTAGATCTCAAGCTGATGCCGAGTAAGAAGAAGTGAAACAGATTTTATAGGCTCTATGATGTCACTTCCCAGACTTTCCCTCACAATCACATCCTCTTCCCAACATTACAGTGCCCATATGTATCCATAACATTTTGGGCAGGAGAGGGAGTCAGCAGGGTCTTTGATGATTGCGCACCATTACCTCTTAATATTAAATTTTCTGATATTTGCAAGAAGCCGACGACAAATTATTTGGTTTTCCATGTCAAACCTCCATAATATATTTTTACTAGATACAAAGAATCATGCATTCTTCACATTTAAATCAATAACCTTGTTAAGTTGGAGCTCTAGATGGCTCCTTGGTCTAGGAGTAAGTTGTTTGTTTTAAAAGACATATTCTATGATAATTAGGAAGAAAAAGAATAAAGAAAAACATAAATGTTTGCCTATTCAAAAATACCTTGCCTTCAAGGGCTCAGACAATGACTGGGGAAAACTCCAATAATTTTTTTAGTGCATTTTCAGTGTTATTTTATATTGAGTATTTGTCTGACTCTTAGCATTATAATTCAATAGCAGGCATTTCCATGGTCCTTAAAATCCCGATTCAGAGGGGAATAACCCACTGGGAAAAATGGAGCACTAAGCTGAGTCAGTAGGCAGGAATCAGAGGCAGTAATAAGAACTGTAATAGAACATCAGATGTCAGAGAAGCCTCCAGACACATTAAACCAAAGAATTATACATAGGTGTTGGTTCCCATAGCACAGCAAAGCTGGGTTCTGGAGATGTTTATCCTTATCACTTCCACAGAAAAAACAGGACTTTTTTCATAGACTATATGCTAACTCAGACATTTTGCACCAAGTAGAAAAACAATGGGTCATGAAATACAAACCAAAACACTAATTTCACTAGAACCAGGGGTTGATTCAAGATACTGTAAGAATTCTCGGAATTTAACACTTTTGATATTTTTTCATTTCAGATGCTGCACAACAAACATGTCATGGTCCGTGTGGGAGGAGGCTGGGAAACTTTTGCAGGGTATTTGTTGAAACACGACCCCTGCCGAATGCTGCAGATCTCCCGTGTGGATGGCAAAACATCCCCTATCCAAAGCAAATCTCCAACTCTAAAGGACATGAATCCAGATAACTACTTGGTGGTCTCTGCCAATTATAAGGCTAAGAAGGAAATTAAGTGAAACAAATTGGTCACAAGGGGACCCTCATAATGGCCTGTATCCACTTCTCCAGTATAGTCAGTTTAGTTCACATGTTCTGAAAACTGCTTTGGAGAAAGATTTAACAGACAGAAAAATGTCATCATATTGAAAAATGTTCAAAGAGTAGCACTATTTATTTTTAATGCTTCTGTAGAATATGACCTATTAAAAGAAATTCTAAATTCAGATTTAAATTAGCCAAATTTTAGGCAAATTATTATTTCTCAGTATGCAAACACAGTATTTAGAACACAATATTAGAAACAGAATTCTAACTAAAGATAAATAAGGAGAAAACATTTACGATTTGCAGATAAGTCAACAGAAAGTGCCTGCTTTACATCCATGAGTAAAGCACCCCAGACATTTTTATAATTGCAAGATTTTTATGCTTTTTTTTTTTTTTTTTTTTTTTTTACAAAATGATGATTAGTGTGATAATGTGCTACAAAAAATACCCAACAGCACTACAAATAAGTACAGAGTATTCACAATAGTAATATGTTACTGGGAAGGCCACTTCAGAAAAGTTTACATTCACTTGAAAGGCTGCCTTAAAGTATATCTCTTATCTATGACCAAATATCTGGGGTACTTTTAGAATTTTTCAGTACACCCCCTTAGAGAATAGCTTATGAGTTATTTCACACATTCCTGAGCACATGGCTGTGTTTAGAATGATCTAGTGTAATTCATACATGAGCTGACATACGTTGATATTTTGACGAGTAAATTGTACAGTCAAATGTTCATTGATTTCATGTTATTTCAAAGCATTTTCTTATTAAAAATATATCTTTAGTTAATCCTATTTTGCTATGCTTTCTAGTAAAGTAAATTCACTGTAGCTAATGATGTTACAGACTTACGTATACCCTTGTATACCTGGGACAGGGCTGTTTTATACCAATAAACAGCAAAATATTGTCCTTACTCATTCAAGAATTAAAAGGATAAATTTTAAAAATGTTATCTGTCTCTAAATCAATGCCTCATTCTGAAATCAAGTTAATTTTCAAATGGCAACTTTCTCCAAGAGTTATAAGAAGAATCAAATTAGGGCTCCCTGGCACTTCTTCACTTTGGGAGATGAGTGATGGTGGTGTTAGTTTTCCTTAGCAGAGAGTTCAGGTTTTATTATTGGTATTAACGTAAGTGCTGCTCTCAGTATAAAAAGGATAGAAAATTAATTTTTCATGTATTCATTTTTCAACATCAAAAGAATCCACCTTTCTTGCTCCAAAAAGTCAAGAAGGAAGAATGTTTGTCACATGACAAATTTAGTCAAAATATACATAATGTGTTGAGAAGTTCTTAAACAACATGCATGGCATAATTTTGTAGTGCTGGAAGTGATGATAATCATTTGGGGGAGAGAAAGACAGTGAAACCTAAAAAAATAAATCGATTAAAAAAAAAAAAACTGTGAGGTGTTGTAGGAGATAGTCACCTTGGTGCAGTGAATAATTCTAATATATTTTAAAATATAATGTTGAGTGATAAAGATTAAGATCTTTAAATTACCTAATAGCGACACAATTTCTTTGTATAGTTAATGACAATATTTCCATCAATATTTTCTCCTGTGCCTAAATTTGTTCCATAAGCATATTTATATCCTTAATAATATAATTCCACTGCCTGTTTCTAAAACAAAAATTAAAAATAATAGTCAGCTTCATTAAAGAGTAAGTGTAGCTTAACAAAAGTAATATTAACCTCTTTATCTTTTGCATTAGTAGTTATCTATTGCTGCATTAAATTACCACAAACTTGGTAGCTGAATAAGCATGTTTATTATCTCACATTTCTGCAGTCATTCAACATGGTTTCAATAGGCTAAAATCAGAGTGTCACCAAGGCTGTTTTCCTTTCTGAAGAGTCTAGGAGAGCATCCATTTCCTTTCCTTTTCCATCTTCTAGATGCCACCTGCATTCCTAAGCTCCATGATTTCCTTCCTCCATCTTCAGAATCAGCAATATAGCATCTCTATGACCCATCTTCTTTCTTCACATCTCTTTCTCTCATAGGTTGGAAAGGTTTTCTGCTTTTAACAATCACATGATTAGCTTGGATCTACCCGGATAATCTATTTAAGGTCACTAACTTGAGCACATCTAAAGAATCCACTTTGCCATGTAACAACATATTCACAGCTTCCAGGGATTAGGACATGAACATATTTGACGGGGAGGGAAGGACACCCATACCACATCTAAGATGATCTTTTAAGTGTCACTGAAAACATGGTCACAACTGGCACTGGAGTCTAGCTGCTAGTCAATCAGCACCAACCAGGGATGTGAAAAAAACTGAGACTATATTCAGCCTCTTACTCCTCGACTCCTTATTGAAGACTGGCGAGGACATAGACCAAAGTAGGTTAATGTCACTTTATTCTCAGCTAGTTGTAAGATCCAAAGAAGGACAATGGAGAGATGGGTCCAATAGCCAACGAATAAAGGATTAAAAAGTCTAAACAGTCTAGAAATCTGGTTGCAAACAGAGTGGAAACATCTCAAACCAGAAGTTCAAGTAAATAGTAAAAAGGCCACAGTGAGAAATAATATCAACATATTGAACAGACTAGGCTGATTCTGAAATTAGGTGACTCAGTGCTATCGTATTCAGTGTCTCCTGATGTGGGTGGGGACAGAATAGTACCTACAGGATACGTGGTAAAAGTGCTTGAATCACAGACATATAAGGAATGATTTCAGGAACGCTGGGACGTGTTCATTTTTTTATTAAGAAATTACTTGGAGGAACTGTTAGCTGTCTTGTCTACAGATTGTTTTGTACTAGCGAAAAGAATAGAAGCAGGGAGAATGAGTAGAAAACTCTGGATCACCAAATGTAGCTCAAAGGAAAGAGGAACTTTGTTACAAAAATGATCCAAGACACAATGCCCACCTTATAAGGTACTTGACACTTTGTCACTGAAAAGACGATATCGACTAGAGTTGACTTCCTCAAAGATGTTACCAAAGGAACATTTAAGAACACTGGGTGAGTAAACTAAATTTAACTTGTTCGTGATTAATTAAATTTTTTCTCAGATTCCTCTCTCTGGGTCATGTTGGGGCTATCTTTGTCCTTAGGGTTTCTGAAGACCATTGACTATCTCTCAGAACAGAGCATGAAATGAGTTTTTCTAGACATATGAAGAAGGAAACCAACCAACTACATCTCTAACGTGTAAAATATCTTCAGATTAACCATGAAGTTATGAAATCTTATAATCCTCTCATTTTGCATTTTAAGGGCCATAAGGCATCAGAAAGTTTAAATAATTTGCCTAAGGTAAACTAGGTAATGGCTCTAATTCCAATGCTTTTCTTTTCTTAAAATTCTATTTCATGAATCTTAATCAGATTAGGGTAAAACGGGTCAAATCTCAATCCCAATTCATAGAAACTCAAAAGTGGAAAGATTAAAAATTATCTCAAGTCCTCTGATTATAAAGTTGAGGAAATTTTCTACCTAAATTTCCCCAAAGTTAAACATGCGTCTAAAACTCGTGCCTTTAGATGCACAATTAAATGTTATTTCTATGATCTCTAGTGTCAAAATCTTTGTGCATACAAGGATCTTAGTAGCTGAGAGTTGGAAGGAGCCTTGAAGTATTGAAGACTAATGGCCTGACTGATAACCGCTGTTCACATTGCTATATCATGTGTTTATCTCCTATAAAAGTAATTCATATTATTTTGGGGGCCCTGTGGGAAATTTATTTTTACCATTTTGAGAAATACACAACTGTTTTCCAAAATGGGTGTACCAATTCCTCTTTATGCCAGCAACGTACGATAGTTTGTTTCTCCATATTCTTGCCAACAATTGGTATTTCCACTTTTAAGAATCATAGCCATTGGAGGAAAAAAGGGAGGGCATGTTTTTTACTTTAATTTCCTTTTTCCTAATGACTAATGAAGCTGAACACCTACGTGGTAATGCTTGTTTTACAGTTTCTTTGGTGAAATGCTATTCAAATCTTTTGCTCATTTTTAATTGGATTATTTTATTGAGATGTAAGAGTTCTATGAATTCTAGATATAAGCTACTTATTTACAGTCTACAGTTTGCCCTTTCTCTCTTTTCTTTTCTTCTGTTCTCCTGTCTCTCTCCCCTCCTCCTCCCCGCCCGCCTCCCCCTCCCCCATCTCCCCGCCCCCACTTTTCTCTCCTGTCTCTCCCCTCTCTTCTTTTGAGAGGGAATATCATCCAGGCTGAAGTGCAGTACCACAAATCTCGGCTCACTGCAACCTCCACCTCCTAGGTTCAAACAATTCTTGTGCCTCAGCCTCCTGAGTAGCTGGGACTACAGGCGCACACCACCATGCCTGGCTAATTTTTGTATTTTTAGTTGAGACAGGGTTTCACAATGTTGGCCAGGCTGGTCTCAAACTCTTGAATTCCAGTGATCCACCCGCCTTGGCCTCCCAAAGTGCTGGGATTGCAGGCGTGAGCCACTGCACCCAGCTGCCTTTGAAATTTAATAGTGCTTTTGAAATTAAAATTTTTATGAAGTTCAATTTATTTTTTAAATTAATGCTTTTGGTGTCATATCCAAGAAATCTTTGCCTAACTCAAGGTCATTAAGGATTGTTTCCCATGTTTTCATCTAGAAGTTCCATGGTTTTGGTTACTGCATTCAGCTCTATGATACATTTTAATTTTTGTGTATGGTGTGAAGTAAAGGCTTGAGTTTAATTTTATTGGCATATGGATTCAGTTTTCCCAGCACCATTTGTTGAAAATGTTATTTCCCCAATTCTCCATTGAAGTGCCCTGTAAAAAATGTAAGTTTATTTCTAAACCTTCTATTCTGTTTCACTGATCTAGCAGCTATTCTTAGGCCAATACCACACTATCTTGACTCTTGTGGCTTTATAATACATTTTGATATCATGTAGTATAAATTTTCCTACTTTCTTTTCTCAGAAATTGCAATTTTAAAAGACAATTTCAACTTTTATTTTACATTCAGTGGGTACGCATGAAGGTTACATGGATACATTGCATAATGCTGAGCTTTGGGGTGCAATTGATCTCATCACCCAGGTGACTATAGTACCCAATAGTTAGTTTTTCAAACATTGCCCTCTTCCCTCTCTCCGCACTCTAGAGTAGTCCCCAGTGTCTATTGTTGCCGTCTTTACATCCATGAGCATCTAATGCTTAGTTCTCACTTATAAGTGAGAACATGTGGTATTTGGTTTGGTTTCTGCATAAATTCATTTAGAATAATGGCCTTCAGCTGCATCCATATTGCAGCAAAGGACATGATTATGTTGTTTTTATGGCTGTGTAATATTCCATGGCATATATGTATCATATTTTCTTTATCCAGTTTACCATTGATGGACACCTAGGTTGATTCCATGTCTTTGCTATTGTGAATAGTGCTGCAATGAACATACGTGAATGCATGCCTTTTTTGGTAGAATGATTTATTTTCTTTTGGATATATACTCTCTAATAGGATTGCCAGGTCCAATACCAGTTCTAAGTTCTCTGAGAAGTCTCCAAACTGCTTTCCACGGTGGCTGAACTGAATGACTTACATTCCCACCAATAGTGTATTAGCATTCCCTTTTCACCACAGCCTCAGCAGCATCTGTTGTTTTCTTAAGTTTTTAATACTAGCCATTCTGACTGGCGTGAAATATATCTGATTGTGGTTTTGATTTGCATATCTCTGATTAATGATGATGAGAATGTTTTCACATTTGTTGGCCACTTGTATGTCTTCTTTTGAGACGTGTCCATGTATTTTACCCATTTTTCAATGGGGTTATTTTTTACTTGTTGAACTAAGTTCTTTATAGATTGTGCATATTAGACCTTTGTCAGGTGTATAGTTTGTGATTATTTTCTCCCATTCTGTGGATTGTCTGTTTACTGTGTTGATAGTTTCTTTTGCTTGCAGAAACTGTTTAAGTCTCACTTGTCAATTTTTGTTTTTGTTGCAATTGCTTTTGAGGACTTAGGCATAAATGTTTTCCCAAGGCCGATATCCAGAATAGTGTTTTCTAGGTTTTCTTCTAGGATCCTTATAGTCTGAGATCTTACAATTAAATCTTTAATCCATCTTGAGTTTCATTCTTCTGCTTATGGCTAGCCAGCTATTCCAGTACCACTTATTGACTAGTGAGTGCTTTCTCCATTGCCAATTTTCATCAACTTTGTCAAAGACCAGATGGCTCTAGTTGTGCAGCTTTCTGAATTCTCTATTCTGTTTCATTCTGTGAAAAAATGGCATTGGTAGCTCGATAGGAACAGCACTGAATTTATAGATTGCTTTGGGCAGTATGTCCATTTTAATGATATTGATTTTTCCAATCCATAAGCATGGAACATTTTTCTATTGGTTTCTTTCAGTGTGTATTGTAATTCACCTTTTAGAGATATTTCACCTCTTTGGTTACATGCATTCCTAGGTAGTTACTGTGTGTGTGGCTATTGTAAATTGGATTGCATTCTTGATTTGGTTCTCAACTTGAATATTATTGATGTATAGAAATGCTACTGATTTTTGCACATTTACTTTGTATCCTGAAACTTTACTGAAGTTGTTTATCCATTTTAAAGCCTTTTGGCAGAGTCATTAGGGTTGTCTAGGTATAGTGACATGTTGTCAGTGAAGAGAGAGAGTTTGACAACTTTTTTTCTATATGGATGCTTTGTATTTTTTTCTCTTCCCTGATTGCTCTGGCTAGTACTTCCCTACTTTGTTTTTTCAAAACTGTTTTGGCTTTTCTAAGTCTTGCATTTCCATATAAATTCAAGGATCATCTTATTAAGTTCTCTAGAAAAGTTTGCTGGGATTTTGCACTGAATTTACTGGCCCATTTGAGAATTACCATCTTCCAATCCAAAAACATACAATGTTTATTCATTTAGATCTTAATTTATTGGCAATGTTTTGTCATTTTTAATGTCTACAGTTTTATTTTTCCTATTTTATTTGTTGATATTGTAATTTAAATTTTCCTACATTCAATTATAGATTTTTCATTGCTTGCAATATAAACATAGAATTGACTTTCATATATTTTTCATTCTGCCAGATTACTAAAGTCATTTATTAGTTCCATAAGTTCTTGTGGAACCTATGAGAATTTTCTACCTGAGACACTTGGTATTAACCTACTTTAAATATGTCTGTTACTTATAATGTAACTATGTCTAAGAAATATAGACAGAGAAAAGGGCTTTTTAGGAGTTAGATAGGAAAAGGAGTTTAACATAACTCCTTGACATCTGACTTATGTGACAAGATAAATTTCAGGGAAATAGCCTAGAGAGCACCAATCTGTGTGCAAAACTAATTAGTTCCACTTGAGATAAGTTAGAGGTACTTGCAAAGAATGGATCAAACCTGTTTTGATAACTAGACGACATTAACTCAAAACTCAACACAAATTTGATGCTATAAAAATAGCCAATGCAGGCCGGGTGCGGTGGCTCATGCCTGTAATCCCAGCACTTTGGGAGGCCGAGGCGGGGGGACCACCTGAAGTCAGGAGTTCGAGACCAGCCTGACCAACATGGAGAAACCCCGTCTCTACTAAAAACACAAAATTAGCCAGGCGTGGTGGCACATGCCTGTAATCCCAACTACTAGGGAGGCTGAGGCAGGAGAATCGCTTGAACCTGGGAGGCTGAGGTTGCCGTGAGCCAAGATCACGCCATCGCACTCCAGCCTGGGCAACAAGAGTGAAACTCCATCTCAAAAAAAAAAAAAAAAAAAAAGCCAATGCAATTCAGGATATAACAAAAAAGTATGATATCCATGGGAGTAATGTATGAATACTTAATTCGTAGGCAATAGTAATCACATTCAAAATCAATATTTGCAAGATGAAGCATAACTAGAAGAGGGAGAATAGGACAATAAAAAGCCATATCAAATGGGAAACTTAGTGTTTGAGTTACTGGAACCAAAACTTCATCAAAGTCTGTTATACATACAAATGCCTTGTGTCTGTAGCTTTTGAGAAAATTGAAGAAAAAAGCCACAATACTATATTTGAATTAGCTTACAGCATGTATAGTAGTTAAGAGAATTTGAAATGCTTGCTTGGAGATGTTAAAGAAATATACCTCATGTCTCAACACATATAGGCAGTCATGGCTATTCACCTCTTACTGGTCTATTCATGCAGAAATTATTCAAAACTGGCAAGAGTTGCTTTTGTCTTCTAAGAACATAGCATAATGCTTATCAGTGAAAATAAAAAGTCAAAACATTTGGAAAAAGGGAAAATTCAAAGTTCATGTCCATTTTCCTGGGGTACATAGGATAGACAGAATTTTTATGATAGTATTATTTCTTTAGAAAAAAACAGAATACTAGTTACATCATTTTTCCTTTATAGAAAATCCACCTATAAATCCAGGGATTGTATGAACACACCAAACAACCTTTGGGTTCTGTTGCTCTTCTGAATCCCAATGTGATTAAAATGTTCCTGAGGCTTCCCTAACCACCAACTCAGGTTCTAAGTATTTAGGATGTAGTAAAGATAAAATTTTGTTAAAGAGACAGCTAAAGCTAATTTTTACATAGAAAAAAATGTATATTTATAGCCCTAAAAGGCAATACAGAATTTATAACCAAACCATGTGTGGGAACTGTTAAATTACATTCCAAATACCAGCAGTGGAACAAATAGAACACCGAGATGTTTAAAAAACATGCAGCATGTTACAAAGAGGCCATGTAACAATTCTTAACTTTTGTTGGCAGCCATAAGTTTGATTAGTATTATGCAGCAATGGTTTAAGCAATTTTAAATCATGATATGATAATTACATATATGCATTTTACTGTTCCAATTATAGTTTAGTAATAATAGGTCAGGGGTTTTGAGCAACATTTTAAGCATTATAATTTTCTCCTAAATTATTTACTATGGGAAATTGGCTTCCACTTAAGGTTTTCATAGGAACTGATGGTTAATGAGGCCGATGTCTGGACGTATGTGTGTATGTGCGTATGTGTGTGTATATACACATATATAAATTAGAATTGCAGATATTATGTGTGTATATATATATATACACATATATATATATATAATTTTTTAGTCATGTTTTTAGTCATTTACTGTTTTTTTTTAGTCATTTACCGGTTTCTCATAAGACATCCAGTCACTTCTTTTCCCTTGCCCTTTCCTAACACTGTTCCTAACATTTGGGTACCACCTCTTAGCTCCTGCAACCCATGTGGTTTTGGAGAAAGCTGATCACACTCATGGTGACAGGCCATGGTTGGAAGTAACATGTTCCACTTTTCCCGAAAAGTAATAGATCTGAATATCATTCATGGTTAACAACAGATACCATGACATTTGGGTATGATCTGCTGGTAGAAATAGGGCATGATTCCCTGGAAGTCAGTCACTTAACACCAACCCAAGTTCTAATTCTTTAAGATGTAGTAAAGACAAAATTGTTCTTGCTATATTAAAATGGAAGAAAGGATTTGCAGAGTTCAAGGATGATATGCTGTAGCTCTATACGCACTCAGCTATCAATCATTCCTTTTCCCTTCTGCCTTGAAAAAATCATTTTAATAAAATCAAAAATTTTCATTCTAAAATATAGTTCAATGATTTCACTACCCTTTATGAACAAAAACAGCATGAATCCTCTAAAGAAAATTGAGCCAAATTGTTATGCTTTGCCTAGATATTCACACAATATTTCATACCATAATAGAAAAAATAATTTTTCCATGAGAAGAGACCTGTATTATATAATAGTTCAAACTTTTTCAAATTAACATGTACAATACACTGCAGTATAACGTAATTTTTGTGGGAGGGATAGATGAAGATAGTGGCTCAGTTTCCTTTGTGTAAAGCAAGTGAACTTGGTTGATTTAACTTAAAATTTCTATTGGCATTTAATATCTGCAAATTTTACTTTAGGGCTCAACATGTGGCCTTGCCATTTAAAAGAACTATCAGCCTTAATAGCTAACACCAATTCTTTTATTTCAGTGTATTATATAGGAGAAACAAAAAATGCTATAAAATTCGTGTTTCTAATAAACAAAAATGTTAAGGTTTATGACTATGCATTGTATAGAATTACCTCCTAATATTTTTACATCTGAAGTAGACCTTTTGTAAGTGCAGCACCTACTACATGTTTTTTTCATACATTCATACTTGCCTTGGCAGTTTCACATCTGTATAAATCTTATGATCATTCTCTAATAAGTACACAAGATTAACACTACTTATGAAATATGGACAAATATATTACTACTCATTATAACTCATCCAGATTATTAGTTTAACTCATTCAATTACTGCAAAGATCTTTACAGAGCTGAATTTAATATACAATAGAACATCACTGGCCAGGCACAGTGGCTCACGCTTGTGATCCCAGCACTTTGGGAGGCCGAGGCAGGCGGATCACGAGGTCAGGAGATTGAGACCATGGTGAAACCCCGTCTCTACTAAAAATACAAAAAATTAGCCGGGCGTGGTGGCGGGCGCCTGTAGTCCCAGCTACTTGGAGAGGCTGAGGCAGGAGAATGGCGTGAACCCGGGAGGCGGAGCTTGCAGTGAGCAGGGATCGCGCTACTGCACTCCAGCCTGGGCGACAGAGCAAGACTCTGTCTCCAGAAAAAAAAAAAAGAACATCACTGCCCTCTGATGGTATCAATATATAATTTTAAATTCAGCAAACAGAAAATCCTTTATCATAAAGTAAAACATGGTATGTTAATTTTACAAGCTACATAAATAAAAATAAATTGGAAAAAATTTTACATCTGCCTAAGAATATTCATTACTAAGTTTAAAAATTTACAGTGCTCCTTCACATCAGCCCTTCAAATGATTTTTTCAAGATTCTCCCTGATGATCAGTTTAAAGGCACTAAGTCCGTAAGTTTAATCAAACATCTTCATATATAGTGAAATAAAAACAGATGTAAGGTGACGCAGCAGAAATATAAGTAGTTAGATCATTTTATAAAGGATGAAAAGACAACTGCGAATTTTAATCTTAGAGGTATATGCAGAATGTTTACATGCAGTGTATGTATATTCACTATTTAGTTCCATTTTTTAACTACTAAGAAAAATAGCAAATCACCCACTAACTGCAGAAGAGCAAATGTAGGAAAATTGGTATTTAATGAAAAGTCTAGCCATTCTCTAAGCTTGAAAATCAAAGTTTTTTTAGCATTGCACTTAAGGGCAATAATATTACAAAGTCTGAATCTTCATTTATTCAAAGAGAAGAAATTAAATTGATGAAGTCCACTTGATTGCAGATAATAAACAGTTATTGGCAGTAGATTCTTCTACTCATGTTATGCTTTATGAAACTGTCCACTAGAAAAGATAAAAAAGAGAAAGAATAGTAAATTTTACTTAAAGTTATATAACAGTATTTTAGTGAACAAACAGGTAAAAAGAGGCATATGGGACACAGAAATGCAAAATGATTTTTCTGAATAGAAGCTATTCATAAAATTTTACATTATAGTCCAAAGCCTGAAATAAGATGATAGTTTAAAAGCATAAAGAAGACAAAATATCTGGTCAGATTGGTGGGTAGTTGCAGGATAGCTCTCTCCCACTGTCTTGCCTGTGGTTTTCAAGAGTAACTGTAGAATGTGCTGGAAATGTAACATCCTGGGATAGCAAATGAATGGCCAGGACAGCTCAAGTTCTGTTCCAGTCCCTCCCTAAAGACAGGATGTCCTTCAATGCTTTAGCCCAAGGAGTCATGTAGTACCTCCCCTTCTAACCCCCAAGTCATAAAACCCAGGGCACTCATCTGAGGTTCAAGTGGGGCACACACAGATGTCATCAACCCCAGGCAGTTTTCCTTGGGAGACAAGCTTATAATGAATCCTAGGCTTCTGTTATCCCTTGTTGCCAATCTGTAAGTAATAAACTCACTCCACGTTAAATGTTTTTGGTTTTGTTTTGGGGTTTTTTTGAGACAGGGTCTCACTCTATCGCCCAGGCTGGGGTGAGGTGGGAATGGCTCACTGCAGCCTCAACCTCCCAGGCTCAAGTCATTCTCCCACCTCAGCCTTCCAAGTAGCTAGAACTACAGGCACATGCCACCACACCTAATTCCTTTTTTACTTTTGTAGAGACAGGGTCTTGCTATGTTGCCCAGGCTGGTCTCTTAACTCCTGGCCTCAAGTGATCATCCCATCTTCTCAGCCTCCCAAAGCCTCCCTCTTACAGCTGAGATTACACGTCTGAGTGACTGTGCTCAGCCTCTTCATGTAAATGTTACATGCATGAGTATTCTGTCCACTGGACTCTGAAGTTGGTAACCACTGCACAGTGAACCTGCTATTCAGTAGCAAGATCCTAAATATCCAATAATCAGTAAAGGAACACAAAATAAACCACCAAAAAACAAAAATTTAAAAACTCTTGTTTGAGCCAAGGAGTCAAGAAATGGCAGAAACCATTAAAAAATGGTTTGGCAAGGTCTTTTTCTTCTTGAGTTGAGAAAATATTCCATTTGCCCCTTTGTTTAATGAAGTCTATTAAATCTGTGACAGGTCCTGAAGAGTCATTGAGATAGAACCAGAAATATTTAGCAATCTCTTGATAGTGTTTTCCAAGTACATCCAAAGAATATTATTGGGTGTTTTATATATATATATATATATATATATATATATAAAATCTGTTTAAATTTTCAAAATTAAAGATTAATCCAAGTAAACCTGCTTTTCTTCATTGTACAATTTCTTAGAGGCCATAATTCTGTGCCTTTTTTAGTCTCTAAGAAGGGGATATAGTCTACGATATACAATTTAGCATTTTTAAACATTTAGTCCCATGGGACTCTATCTTTCAAAACATCTCTCTTAGGACAAGTGTTATAAATGCTAGGATAGTGATTCTCAATCTGGGTTCACATTAGATTACCTTGGGAAGCTTAAAACAGTCCTGAGGGCTAAACCTTACTCTCAGAGACTGACTGGTGTGAGGTGGAGCCCAATGAACAATCCTTTTTGAAAGCTGCCTATGAAACTCCAACATGCAGCTAAGGTTGAAAGCCATTATACTAGAGGTCTGCCCTTACTCCTGTGCTGCTATATCCTGTACTGATAGTACTTTGCATCCTGATGCCATCATCACATTGACTTCTTAGGTAAGAAGTTAGAAGACAGCATTACCCATGCTAATTACCCTGGAAAGATGCAGCACTGGTCAGGAGATGAATAGGTGAAAGGCGTGAAGACAGAGAATGTAAACTAGACTCATACTCTAGGTAGAGTCAGGTCAGAAAGATTCTACCTAAGGAAGAGTCTTCCTAACCTTCCTACCTTAGGAAGACTCTACCGATACTTCAGGCCAGCCCATGAAACGAGCCAGACAGCAGCCATTAAAGGACGACAGGCCAAGAGTTTTGAGGGTTAAGTACTTCTGCCTTGTATTTTTCCCTTCTGTTATCCCTGAGCCTTCCAGAATTTTTTCACTTCATGCTCTTGACATGTTGTGCATGTGTCAAGCAGAATGGAGCATGCCACTTGAAGCCAGCGTGTTAGTGGTAGGTGATGAGGAATATTCCAAGGAAAAATCACTCACAGTGGACAACAGCAGTGGCTAATGACAGTGAGCCACTGGAGAAAATCCTCCTGCCACTCTCTAGTTTCATGGTCCTGAGGGTCATTTTTACTAAGTGAGTTTGAGAGATTTCTTACGAGAACAGTACACAAAGAAAAACAGAAACTAAATTTAACAGCGGGTATGGTTTACATTTCGAGCACTTTTGAAGGGATCGTAAGTAATATAAGGCCTAATTTTTTTTTTTTAATCTATAGACTTCAGAGTGTGGACGCTTCAAGTCTTAAGAAAGCCTCTTTCTTTGTTACAGTTTAAAAGCTGATGTTAATTTCATTAGGTTAGAACTTGTGAAGTGTCTTCTTAATTATGATTAAGTGTTGATTAAGGTATCCTTTTCCTATAACATTACATATGACTTTAACTTAATACCTTCACCACTTCTACTGTGAAATAGTAGATCTCAACATTATTTCCAGTCCTACAATTTAATTTTTGTAATTTTGTGTTCGTTTTTGACAACCCTATATGAAGTAAACCTAGTGAAACAGCACGTTATCTCAACAGAATATTGAAAGAAAATATATTTCTGATAAAGACTTGACCTTGTTATCACCTGTTTTACTTTACACTAGACCTATTCTGTTCTATTATGGAATTATAAAAAACATAAGCAAAATGGTCAGACTTATTTACCTTATATTGAAACTAATTACTTTATATATTGCTAAAAGTTCACCATAAAAAAACTTTATAAATAAATTTTCATTCATTAAATGATATTAGATGAAGTAACTTACAATAGTAAAATACACAGACACACATTCTTATTTCTGTGATATTCCTGAGCCAGAATCAACTGCTCAGGATGTTCATAAGCTGCTTTCCCACAAGTCAGGAGAGTATCTACATGTAGGCAAGTGTATGTGTATATGTACATGTACGTGTGTGTGTGTGTGTGTGTGTGTGTGTGTGTGTGTAGTTTTGAGAGAAAAAAATGAGTCTGTTGAAAAGTACTCATAAATCATTGACAAGTTAAATATAAATGACTGAAATCAAAGACATTGTCCTTTTCGCAAATATACTAACTTCTATTTACTTTAAAAATGGACCAAGAATAAATTCTTAATATCTGAGCCATTATTTTCCTGAGCTTTAAGGGATTTTAAAAATAAATCCTTTAAAGTCCTGCTAGACTGTAAAGACTCCAGCATTCAGAGACGCTGCTTAACTTGTCCACCATTATATTCCCAGTGTCTAGCTCTGGGATCCATACCTAGGGAGGTATGTGTATGATATCCACACCTGTATACATTCTGTAATTCAAATTAACATTTATGTAACTATAATAAAGAGTGGCAATGAAAAGATCAAAGATTCCAAATCAATGAGTAAAAGAGCTCAGGCCATAAAACAGAATTTATAGTGTAATCCAATTTAATAAGATATGTAAATGAAGGTTAGAAATTATGTCTATCAAAATGATACTTAGTTTGCATGACTTTTATACTTCTTTATACTTTTCCATATTGCTTGAGTTTTTGAATTATTTAAGATTAGTAGTAAGCATAAGAGTATTAAAATATAGTCTTAAAATAATAAACAAATCTATTATTTCATTTTGGGGAAAAAGCTAATTGATTCCAATAAATGTTAAAATAAATTGGTATTACTTCCAATATTTACTACTCATGCTTTTAAACTATTTCAAAATTTTCTGATAATAAATTTCAGGAGAAAATTATGAATGGATTGCTACTTAAGTTTTTTTTAAATGCCAGTTAAGTTAATCACTAAGAAAATTTTTATACTTACCCTAAGTCCACCTTCTGGTGGGGGCCCAGATGTAGCAATTTGTTTTTCTATTTTTTCCTTTTTCTTTCTCTTTTCTTGCACAGATTGAACATCTAAAATTCCCCGAGATGCAGCCTTGAAGAAATTTGATAAGAAATACAGAAAGACAACAAAAATCTGTCCAGTGTGCAAACCATTTTTTTGTCTATCTTTGCTTTCTAGGTTTTTCTTTGGGGGTAGGAAGTTGGTTTATTTTTGGTAACCTAGAAGGGTATTTCTACAACAGCCTTACATAAAACATCATTTCTTCACTGGGTATTTTGTAACTATACAAATTTTCCCCTAAACTTGCTTCACATCTCTAAGTATTTTACAATGCACAGCCATTTTAAAAGGAAGGATATTACTAAAAGAGTATCTGAATTCAGAGAAGATATGATAGTTTTCATATATTAACATAAATATATTAATGCAATTCATATAAACAAGGAAATCATTTTGAAAATAATTACCTTTAAATGTAAATTTTTGGGATATCAAAGGCCATTTGCGTTAGAGAATCTAGCTATGGACATCTATGAAGAATAAAGTACAAACTCAATTATCTAAGTAGGCAAAACTTGATCTTTAATCTTACCTCTTTTTGTCTTCTCTCTGCAGCCTCTGCAAGCTTTGCTCTTTTCTCTTCCTAAAGAAATGTGTAAAAACATGTATTAAAATAATAACAAACATTATTATTAATAAATTATTCACATTTATTTCATAGGCACTGTAACAGTTTACAAAAATATTCAGTACTGGCCCTAAATGTCCCACAAAGAATGCCACTACTCAACTTTCTGAATTTCATTCTCCTAATCAATACACCTTCAAATCAGCACATGCTAAAACAGATAAAAGGTTTGCCTATATAATCATTTCTTTACTCTCTTTTTTAATAAAAAGGGCTACAAGCTAGTCAGGGCAATAATAAAACAAATAATGTTTACAAATACAAGAAGGAAAGTACATGGTTTGATACTGCCAGTTAAAATGGAGTCTGAAGTAACCTGGTGTTTTTAGGAAAGGTTAATAAATGAAGTAGGCTAATCTCAGTGTGTAGGAGGGAAGGACTGGAGTAATTTCATGAGAGGTATTGTTCCATATCAGAAAACAGTGAATGCTATTTTTCTAGACCATGTACTACTTATTATAAAACCCTTTTTCTAGGTGCTGGGATACAACAGTGTAAAAACATAGATAAATGTCTCCTCCCAAATGAAACAAATTCCAACTGCGGGCGCACAGACAAATATAATGAAGTAAGTAAACGTCTGTCAGATAGTATGGCAGATAAGTAATGGGAGAACGGGTGGGTGGTATTGTGGGGAATATATTTTGTTTAACGGGGTCAGGAAAAGCTTCACTGATAAAGTGACATCCAAGCAGTGAGCCCTGTGGTTATCAAGGGAAGAGGGGATAGCATGAGGATGGGGGGAGGGCTTAAAAAATCTGACATGTTATATTTTATCAACAGCCAGTACAACAAAATCAACTTAATTTAAAACTACAGTAGCAACAAAGAGAAGCTGAACTTTCCCACATTAAATTTATAAGTACTAAATTTTTAGTATCTATAACAGCTGAAGAGTTAATGTACTTCCCTAAATACTTCATTTTCTTCAACTAATTTTTAGCTAGAGAAGAGAAACAGGTTTATGTTAACTCCCTGTAAGGAGTACTAATGTAAAGATACTGTTAACAGAAAGCTACAAAAAGTGTACATGTATTGTACCACACACCCACTAGCCACATTTGAATTTCAGATAAGCAATGAGTAATGTTTTTGTAGAACTAGATCCCTAATATTGCATGGCACAAAACGATATTATAAATGTATTCCTTGTATATCTGAAATTCGAATGTAACTAGGTGTCCAGTATTTTTGCTAAATACGACAACATTATAAATTGGACATTCTGTACTACATATTCTTTCAAAGGGAGAACGTAAAAGAATGAGATAAATACTAAAAAGAAATTATCAAAAAAACATATCCGATAAAGCTCAGGCGTATAAGCGACTTTCTGGGCACCTTCTTTTAAAAGATGGTAGACACAGTTGAAAATGCACATCTCCTAGACGACTAAAGAGCTCCCGGGAAAAGCAATGTAGTTTCGCGCCGAATTCCATCTACCGCATCCCCCAGAATGTCCCACGCGCAACGCCCTCGGCGTGCGCCGGCGCCCTATGAATATCCGGTGCAGCCAAAGTCAGTGGAAGGTAGAAAGACGCCACGGCCGCCTTTCGACAACTTTTTGTTACAAAAGTGGAGATCTACACGGAGGCGACGGCCTAGGTCGCTCTGACAGGACCCAACGACCCTCCTGACGCGTCCACCCGTCCTCGCTAGCAGGGTCTCCCTGCGGGCTCTCGACCTGCGCCACCCGGTCCAATGGCTCGGCCCGCCCCGCAGCCCGAGGACAGGTGCTCAAGGCGCAGCCCGGCGGCGGACGCAGGGACCTGCTCTACTCACCAGGTCCGGCGTGGGAGGCGCGGACTCCCCGGGACAAGGAAAACACAGCCCCATAGGGACGACAGCTGGGGAACCCTGACCGGGTCCGCCCCAGGCCAGGCGGCGCTAACTGCGCGGTCCTCCGCGCGTCCCTGGTCCTCCGCGCGTCCCTGGTCCTCCGCGCGTCCCTGGCCCTCCGCGCTTGCCCCGCCCCCACCGCCCTCCTCTGGCTCGGCTCCGCCCCAGCGGCAACGCCCCGCCCCCACCCCGCGGCTCCGCCCCGCCTCCCCTCTCTGCGGCAACGCCCCCCTCTTCTCGCGACACCAACCAGTCCCACAGCTCAGCTGCGCCCCCCTAAGGCATTGCCCCTTCCTCACCCGCAGCTCCGCCTACCCCCGCCCCATGAGCGCAGGGCTTGTGGCCAAAGCCTAGGTTCCAGGAAACACCTGCTGTGGGTAGCAATGCAGGGAAGGGATGGAAAAGCTTCGCTACGGTTCCAAAGCTCTTCCTGCTAACCTTGCCTTACCATTTATAAATGAGTGAGTGGCACAACTCTGGCTAGTTCATGCTACCTTTTTTTATGAGATGGGACTCTGGCGTCCTAGAAATTAAGGCCAAAATTCCAAGTCAACATCAGCACCCTTTTCTCCCTTGTTAGTGACAATGCTATTCCCGAACAGAGGGCAGAATATAAAATCCATTATTATGACGATGAATCTAGCGTCATAAATGTGGCATTAGTTGAGATTTCCACTAGTTTCTGGTATTTAGGAGTCATTTATCCTTCCGAGAGAAATAATAAAGTTTCATCTATTGAGAAATATTTTAATGACATTCTCCTCAAATTTTAATAAGTATGAGATTCAGCTGGGCAACTAGTTAAAATTTACATGCTGATTTAGTAAGTATAAGGTGGGACCTGAGAGTCATTTCCGGTAAGCCCACAGGTGATACTGAAGTTACTGATCTCGTCTCCACACAAATGCTTTTATTTTATTTTATTTTTGCATTCTATTAGTTATTTCTGCTTATTTGAAAATTTTCAAACATTACAAAAAGGTAGGATGTATAGTGACAGCGCCTCAGAAACTATTGTCAGCTTTTTGATATACTTACTGGTTAATTTTTTATAGATGTATAATTGACATATAATATTATGCACTTATTTTGACTGTGGAGTTCACTGAGTTTTAACAAACATGTGATCACCACATTCAAGATATGTAAGTTTTCCATCACCCAAAAATCTTCTTTTGTACCCAATCCCATTCAATACTCTATCCTATACCTAGATCCAGGAAACTATTAATTTGTTTAATATCACTTTAGTCTTTAAGTTTTGCATAAATATTAATATCACTATAGTCTTTAAGTTTTACATAAATGAAATATACAATGTGTTTTGCAAAAGCCATAATATTTTTTAAATTCTTCCATGTTATTGAATGAAACAGTAGTTTATTCCTTAAATAATAGGGGATGATGCTTTTTTAATACTATTATTCGATTGCATGGGCCCTTTCTAAGGGTAAATAAAAATCTGTAAAGAAAAAGTGAAGGTTCTCTTGCAAAAAGAGAAAGATAACTACCAACCTCCTCTTTCGCATTGTGTTTAGAAAACGTGAAATTGTAAGCTCTATCTCTGTCTCACTGAAATGTATGGAAAAAAAAAAAAAAAGGCCAGGCGTGGTGGCTTACTCCTGTACTTTCGGAGGACAAGGTGGGTGGATCACCTGAGGTCAGGAGTTCAAGACCAGCCTGACCAACATGGGGAAACCCTTTCTCTACTAAAAATACAAAACATCGCCAGGCGTGGTGGTGGGCGCCTGTAATCCCAGCTACTCCGGAGGCTGAACAGGGAGAATCGCTTGAACCCAGGAGGCGGAGGTTGCAGTGAGCCAAGCTCCCGCCACTGTACTCCGGCTTGCGCAACAGAGTGAGATTCCGTCGAAAGAAGAGAAAGAGAGGAGCGGAGGGGAAGGGAGGCTAAGTAAGCCTCTTGCCAGTTTTGCATCAGAAAGAAAGAACCTAAATTAGCCTCTTGCCAGTTTTGCATCCTCAGAATATCTTTGGAGGCCTATTGGCTTTCTCTTAGAAATGAAAACATCCAAGAGTGGCACCTGTCTCCCCGTCTTCATGGTAGTTTACTGTCTAGGCACTTGGCTTCAAGATGGAGCTTTCTGCTTGTCAAGAGATACAAGTGTTATTCTTTCCTTTAGATTTCCTTTAGATAAAAAACAATTAACATGTGTGTAGTGGATTGTATCTGCCAGGCTATATAAAAATGGTGAAGAATTTTTTCATTGCAAACTCATTAGTAGATTGCTTCTGATAGAAATCACAATCGATTTAATGCTTATTCAGTGATAAAACTGTTTCTTTCCTGCGTTTGTGGAGAAGTTTCCTGCATTGGCAGATTTTGTTTTTAGTTATTATCGAAACACTTTCCATAACATAATTATTTCCCCAACACTTTCCATGGTTTATTGATTTTTAATAAACATTATTGAGATATAAAACACAATTAACACATCTACTTTAGGTGTACAGTAGTGCTTTCCATCCTGGTTTTGATAAAGTTTCAGTTTATTTATTCAACATTAATATCACTATAATCTTTAAGTTTTACATAAATGAAATATACAATCTATGTTTTGCATATATTGTCAACTGCATGGTCAACTGAGCTCCAAAAATATTAAATGGAAAATTCCAGAAATAATTTATAAATTATAAATTGATTGCCTTCTAAGTATCTGATCAAATCTTAGGCTGTCCTAATCCATCACACCCAGGATGTGAATGATGTGAATCATCCCTTTGTCCAGGGTATCCACAGTGTCTAAGCCACCCGCCCATTAGTCACTTAGTAGCTATCTCAGTTGTCACATTAACTGTTGGTATTATGGTGCTGGTGTTCAAGTAACCCTTATTTTACATATTAATGACCCAAAGTGCAAGATTAGTGATAATGGCATATTGTTATAATTGTTTAATTATTAGTTGTTGTTAATTTGTTACTGAACCTAATTTATAAATTAAACTTTATCATAGGTATTACGTATAGAAAAAAACAGTGCAGATACAGTCACTGACCAAGATGGCCTAATGTTTCCTGCTGCCTGACTAACCTTTAGACAGGGTTCTTCCAGATTGTTGGCCTCTGACCTCCCTATTTTTAGACCATTCACTTTAAAAAAACTTGCAAAGTGTACATTTTCTCTGCTCCTTTAAGATGTAAATCTTCTGGCCTCTTATCAGTTCTACAATGCAGAACCATCTTTCTGAAAAACCTGGGTGCCATCTCTTTGAAATGCAATAATTAAGAAAGGTAGAACCTGTTCTTTTCTCCTAATCTCTGTGGGAGAGTAGGAGCCTGACTTCTCTAAGCACCAATCAGCAAACACAGATGGTTTAACCCTATTGACCAACATACAGTACTTTTCCACTTAGGGACCTCTGTGCTTAAAATCTCTCCTGCTTTTTTTTTTTCAGTGGCATTGAGCCCTCTTTCTGTGCCCTATTACAGTGGTCTTAAAGTATTTTGTTCCTGTTTAACTCTGTCAGGTGCAAATTGCCTTTGATATTAGTTGAGTTTTTGACAATTATATGTGCTCTTGTAAACACCATAAGAAGGTATACAATATTTCCATTAGTCTAAAAGGTTACCTTGTGCCACTTTCCAACCAACCCCCCAGTGACCTCTAGCCCAAGACAAATATTGATTTGCTTTCTGTCTCTATTAATTAACTACACTTCTTCTAAAATTTCATAGAAGTGGAAATATATCGTAAGTGCTTCTTTTGTCTGGCTCTGCTCCTTCTACATAACGTTTCTGAAATTCATCCGTGTTATTGCGTGTCTGTTTCTTAATATTACATTGTTATACGTATGCTACATTTAAAAAGTTAATTTACCAGGGGGCACAGTGGCTCTTGCCTGTAGTATCAGCTACTGAGGAGGCTGAAGAGGTAGGATCACTCGAGCCCAGGAGGTTGAGACCAGCCTGGGCAACATGGGGAGACCCCATCTCTACAAAACATACAAAAAATAGCTGAGCACGGTGGTGTGTGCCTGTAGTCCCAGTGACTGGGAAGGCTGAGGTGGGAGAAACACATGAGCCCAAGGAAGTCGAGGCTGGAGTGAACCATGATTGCACCACTGCACTCCAGCCTGGGCAACGGAGTGAGACCCCATCTCAAAACAAACGAACAAACAATAACAACCCCCCAAAACCACCAAAAAGTCAATTTACCTATTCATGGATGTATGGGCTCCTTTGAGCCTTTTCAGGGCATTATGAACAAAGCTCCGTGAATATTTGTATGCAGTTATTTGTGTGAAGTTTTTTTTGTCTCGACTACCTAAAAATGGAATAACTTTTATTTTACATGTATGGAAATGAGGACTAAACTCTGATTTTTTTTATCTTGCCCAAATCCCTATCTAAGGGGTCTAGGGAGTCATGCCCTACAAATCATAAATTCTCATCAGATGGATTTTATTTAACCCTATATATCATGATTTACTTTCCAACCTAACTCTGTCATAACATTACAAGACAAAGAGGAAAATCAAAATATGTTACCCAAAAACATGTTTCTTTGCCATATTTTGAAATGACCCTCCAAAGCGTTTCTTTGTGGGGGAAAATGTGCAGCTGTAAAGAATCTCTATTAACATACCTAGATCTTTTTCTTCCAGACCCTCCCAACCCTAAAGAGATTAACTAAGATCTGAATAGGAAACATTGGTCACCTGTTGCCTCTAAGGGCAGCCACTATAAGACTTCAAAAGAACTTTGGTCTCCACAATCTTTATCTTAACCTGAACTTTCCCTTTCTATCTATCCCTGGTCTTCAGACAAACTCAACCAATTGTCAACCAGAAAATGTTTAAATTTGCCTATAGCCTGGAAACTCCTGCTTTGAGTCGTTCTGCCTTTCTGGACCAAACCAATGTACTTCTTAAATGTATTTGATGTCTCATGCTCTGTAAAATGTATAAAACCAAGCTGCGCCGAACCACCTCGGGTTCTCAGGACTTCCTGAGGGCTGTGTCACGGGCCATGGTCACTCATATTTGGCTCAGAATAAATCTCTTCAAAAATTTTACAGAGTTCAACTCTTTTTGTCGACAATAATATGGTGCCCAAACACGCGGGGCCTCAGAGAAGACTCTGGATCCCGAAGGAGTATCCCAAAACCAGCGCTAAGGTACCAGCTGGAGCCCATTGAAGCCTCACGGAGTTTGGGCTTCTCCTCCTGTGGAACTGGTTAAGTCCTCCTGAGCCTCGGACCTCCTGTTTTGGTTGATAGTCCTTGATTTATTCTGAGCTGTTTTATTCTCTTAGGAATTTGTTGCTTTAGGATCCCAATTCGAGTTCAAAGATGCATTTCTAAAGGGTCTCCTCAATTGCTTTTCTCTCAGAATTAATCTCAATTTGGCTTGTCTGTGCATATTTGAGCGAGGAGCTGAACTGTCATTTTCATCCACAGCTCATCAGTTCCTCCTTAAAAAAAAAAAAAAAAAAAAAAAAAAAAAAAAAGTAGGGGTCGGGCACGATGGCTCACGCCTGTAATCCCAGCTCTTTGGGAGGCCGAGGCGTGTGGATCACGAGGTCAGGAAATCGAGACCATCCTGGCTAACACGGTGAAACCCCGTCTTTACTAAAAATACAAAAAATTAGCCGGGCGTCGTGGCGGGCGCCTGTAGTCCCAGCTACTCGGGAGGCAGAGGCGGGAGAATGGCGTGAACCCGGGAGGCGGAGCTTGCAGTGAGCCGAGATCCTGCCACTGTGCTCCAGCCTGGGAGACAGAGCAAGACTCTCTCTCAAAAAAAAAGTAGGAAAGAAATTAACTAAGAATATAGAAAAAAAAAAAAAAAAAAAAAGGGAGAATGACCCCCTTTTGAGCACACCGTAGGTTTTGTGGCACCTCTACTTTCCAGAGTTTATGTAAAATGTAAGTAATATGGTCTTTGTGTACATTTTACTTTAAGGAAAAAGATCCCTAAGGTCGACCTGCAAACTATAGAGTTCCTAAGTTCTCTTTCTCTATTTTCTGCCTGCTTTAAATCTGGTGTTACTTTCATACTGAGATAAAAAACCACTGTTTGGATCTAACCGTTTTTTTGCAAACTGGCGAATTTATATTCATCTCATGGCCAAAGTACTAAAGTAAATCTATAGGATCTTTGTGTGTGTACGTGTATGTATGTATATATGTGTGTATGTATTTGAAGGACTTTATAAATTCTATAATTTTATGTTTAATTGGCAGTTAAATTCATTTTAATTTTCCTTTAGCGTACCAAACTTTTTGTGCCTTATTATGTAAATTTCGCTATCTGATTGTCACCTGGGTTGTTTCCTTTAATATGCAAATTTAGGTCTATTTAGCTGAAAACTGCTTAGGGTGGTGCAACATGTTATCAAGAATTTGAAAGTCTAGAATTGAAAAAAAAAGGAAAAGGAAGTCTTTATGAATCTATAAAATGTACCTCTATGGGCATGCCTACATATATCCATGTATTTATGTCATGCATACAGTGTTTCACTGCTAAAATATATATATAAAGAGTTCTAATTAATTGGCTAAAAAATAGGTAAAAGTGCTTAAATCAGAGACTTAAAAAAAAAAGGCTTGTCAAATGTTTTTTCAAGTTCACATGACTTAAGTAAAATCTTTAATAATATGACTTTAAAACTATTGGTAAAATAATATCAGCAATGTTAGCATTTTGTTTGCATTTATTGATCAAGTAGTTTCATGTTTATTCCTGCCTAGTGGGCCAGATAATGCCATTGTAAGGTCTGTTTGCCCTGAGAAGGGGACTGCCCCACTCTTCCTATAAAATACCAAGTGAGGTACCCCAGATGAAGCAGTTAATATGTTTCATATGCAAGCCATGTTGGACCAGCTTTATGATAACTGGGATATCCTCCTGCCAAATATGCCTATTACCTAGGTCATGATAAATTTGGGGGTTAAGGGGACCCCTTTTACGTGGGTGCTCCTCTGACAGAATGACAAGACTATTTTAGAAGCCTTATCAAATCTGCGATCCCTCATAGGTCTTCTAGATGTAACTCCCTGCTGGGAAACCAAATCCTTTTCACCAGAAAAGATAAAACGGTCTGGGGGTAAAAAAGGGTTCCTGAGACCTGAACATAAAAACATACAGTTTAATAGAATTATAAAATTTAAGATGTTTAAACAAGCTTTATGTAAGGTAGTTGTAACCCCCTTTTACCAAAAAGTCTATGAAAAAGGGTACTGTATCTAACTGGGGGTTGTTTTTCTCTTTTCTAGTACTATAAAAACTGAAGACATATAAATCGGCTCTTTAGGAAATGTTATTTAAACATTTATTAAATTTATTTATTAAAAAATGTTATTTAAACACACTGAAAGCCCACAAAATATAGGGTAAAGCTTTCCTCTGCTGCATAGCCCTTTATGTGGAGCTTTTATCGGGGCTGATCGAAAAAACTGTGAGTACCTTTCAATGACAATGACCGAACTAGAGAATTTCTACTTGATAGGGCATTTACTGCCTTGCTATGAAATATTAACTGAAGCTACCCCTATGCTAACGGAAATAATGTTTCCCAAAAGAGTTCTATGATAAAATAAAAATGGCTTACACAAAATCTTGCTACCTAATAAGCAGAGAGCCGCTTTTCTAGGACTAATTGTGAGTAGCTGCTAAATTCTACAGTGCCTAATGGTTCTCATGAGCTGTTTGGTTTGTAAATGGCATTTCCCAGGTAAACAAACACTTGTTTTAAAAGCTGCGGCTCTGGTTAAAGAAGGGTCAAAAAAAAAAAAAATCTTTTAAGTTATTTGGGTAAAGTACATTTTTGTAAGCACATTTACCTTTCTGAGTCCTCCAAAATGCAGACTGAATTTTATGACAATATAGTTGTTTGCATAAGTTCAATTATAGTTTTTTTTTTCTTCAAACAATTGGAGACACTGGTTATTTTACCAAGACTGAAACTAAAATATTCTATTTTTAGGTAAACTTTCAGCAAAACCAACTTGAAAGGAGTCTATATGGCCAATCAATTCTTGCTGCATTTTATGCAGCTATTCAGGCAAGCATAACAAGCCTAAAACTTACCTTGCACGCAAATTGGCCTTGCTATAATTTTTTGTTTAATGAAAAGGGCAGCTAAAAAAATGTTTCAAGGGTAAAGCGGAACACTTAATACTAGATTTCAGCCCTAACTTTTTGAGTAAAGATTGAATCATTATTTCTTGGCTACAAGAATCCTCTAGAAAGCACCAAGTTATAATTTTTCTTCATATTTTTAGTTGGTACCCTAATGTAATAGGTTCCTTTTTCTATTCTGATATATGAATTACTCTTATAATTGTCAAACTATAAATGTTAATTATCTCTCCTTGTTTTACATCCAAGGAAACCAAAATCATGGTATTTTGAAAACCAGAGGTATGAATCTCCCTCGTTTGGCATCCCACTGGGCCTGGACCTGTTTCACTGCTAATATTCTGCTGCCAAAACTATACAAGCTGCCTGGACTATTGCAGAAGAGGTGAGTGCATAAGATTGTAAGGACCGGCTTTCAGGGAAAAAATTAGCTTAAGGTCAAACCCTCCAAATCAAGAAAGGGGGTACAAAAATGCCTAAACAGCAGGTAAAACAAGTTTAGTTGCCTTCTAAGGTATTATGTGTCACTTTTGCATCCACTCCAACCATAAAAATTTTCTGCTTACTATGAAATGAAAGGAAATTCTTTACTAACAGGATAAAAATATTTTGTAACAAAGCCTCCTGGGTATAATACTACCAATCGTGAGTTGTAAATATAGATCTATCTATCTGTCTGTCTGTCTATCTATGTACCTATATTTTTCAGAACAATGCTTATGTTTGGTATATAAGGCTAACTGTTATAAGTCTGTAACAAAAACCAAGCTCACAGTAGCTCAACACATAGAAGTTAAAAATAAGTCCATCTTTTAACTTTTGTTTTGTTTTGTTTTGTTGTTGACTTTTTTACTTAAAATAATAATTTTAGGAAGTAACAAGTGCCTGTCCACATCCATTCCTATATGGCTTAGAACAATTAATTAGCTATATGTCTTTAGTCTCGTAAGGCTCTTGGCCATAGGGAGTCCCACCAAGGGACAAAAAACAAAAACAAAAACAAAACTGTGGAATTATATGACTTCTCCTGTGACAAAACTTCCTTTTCTCTCCCAAATACCAGTATATGGTGCAATACAAAAGTGGTAGGAAAAATAGATTTGTCTACTTTTAACAAGTTTATAACAATTTAGACACTGAGGACCAGGCATTCCTTGCATTTGATTTATACTCTTCTCAGGATGTTATATCCATGGAGATAAATTGGCCAGAAGACAGACTATTTATTGGATTATGATTTAATGTTCATAAAGTCTTCAAATAAGACTTATCATAAGGTTCAAATGACCCTGGATAAGGACGGTAAACATATTGTGAGTCTGATCAAAGAATATGATGATGCATGTAGTGACATTTTCGGCTGCTTAGGTTGTTTACTGTCCTCTGACTCTACCTATAACATTTTTGGACGCCTACTTTCACTATCTTCATGATATTTTATGTTATGAAGGCAGCTCCTTTCCTTAAACCTCATGAATCATCCTCTACTACCTTTAAACTTTTCTTTTGCAGCTACCTCACCTCTCTTAGCTTTCTTAGAATTGATGAGTTAGGACCTTGCTCTGGATAGGCTTTGGTGTAAAGGAATATTGTGGCTTGTTTGATCTTCTATCCAGACCACTAAAAGATTTTCTGTATCAGCAATAAGACTGGTTCACTTTCTTATCATTTGTGTCTTCACTGAAGTAGCACTTTTAATTTCCTTTAAAACCTTTGCATTCACAACTTGGCTTATTCTTTGGTGCAAAAGGCATAGCTTTTGACCTTTGTAATCTTTCACAATGCCTTCCTCACTAAGATTAATAATTTTTTTTATTTTTGATTTAAAGTGAGACATTAGCTTTTTATTTCATGTGAATACTTAGAAACCATTGCAGGGATATTAATTGGCCTAATTTCAATATTGTTTTCTCTCAGTTAATAGGAAGGTTGCGAAAAGAGGGAGATTGAGGAATGGCTGGTCAGTAGGGCAGTCAACACATACGTTTATTGATTAAATTCATCATCTTATGTGGGTGTGGTTCATGGCACCTGAAAATATTTATAACAGTATTATGAAATATCATTGATTGCAGGTCACCATAACTAATATAATAATAATGAAAAAGTTTGAAATATTGTGAGAATTATCAGAATGTGACACAGAGACAAGAGGTGAGCACATGCTCTTGGGAAAATGGTGTTGATAGACTTGCTTGATGCAAGGTTCCCACAGACCTTCAATTTGTAACAAAAACAATATCTGCTAGGCACAATAAAGTGAAGCACAATAAATGAGGTATGCCTGTATGAACAATTATAGGTTAAAAATAAAAGGATGGAATAATACTGTGCAAACATAAACCTTAAAAAATGTGAAATGGCTATATTAATAGAACATATAATAGTCCAGAATAAGTCATATTATCAGGTATACAGATGAACACTTATAATAAAGAGCTCAGTTTATCACAAAGGCATAATAATCATAAATATATACACCCAATAACAAAGCAAAATATATCCAGCAAAATCTTCCGGAACTCAAAGAGCAAATAGACAAATTTACATTATAGTTGGAAAATAAACATTCCTCTCTTGTAAGCTGATGCAACGAAAAGAAAATAAGTAAAAATACAGAAGACTTAACATTATCATAGAATTTGACCTAATTGACATTTATAAAATATTTCACTCAATGTCAACAGAACACATACTGTCTCAAGTGCACCTTGCAACACAAAAACAGACCATCTACTGAGCCATAAAGTAAGTTTTAGTAAATTTCAAGGATTAAAGTTATACAGAATATGTTCTTTGGCCAAAATGAAGTTAATGAAAAAATCAATCACACAGATATATCTGGAAAGTTGCTAACGTTTGGAAATTAAACAAGGATGTGAATAACGCATGGGTCAAAGAAGAACTCACAATGGAAATTAGAAAATACTTTGTAATGAATAAAAATTCAGTATAAAATGCACTTTATATTTGTGAATACAGCTAAAATGTGCTTAAAAGAACATGTATAGCTCTTCTCGATGAGAAAAAAAGATATAAAGTTGAACTTGTGTTGTATATTATGAAAATAGGAAAAGAAGAGTAAATTAAGCCAAGCTAAGTAGAAGGAACTATGAAAATGTGACTAGAAATAATGAACTAGAAACAACAGAAGAAATAAATGAAACTCTAAATTATATATATATATGTATATATATATTTGAGATGGAGTTTTGCTCTGTCGCCAGGCTAGAATGCAGTGGCACAATCTTGGCTCACTGCAACCTCTCATTCCCTGGTTCAAGCGATTCTCCTGCCTCAGCCTCAGGAGTAGCTGGGATTACAGGCACGTGCCACCATGCCCAGCTACTTTTTGTATTTTTAGTAGAGATGAGGTTTCACCATGTTGGCCAGGGTGGTCTCAATCTCCTGACCTCGTGATCTGCCTGCCTTGGCCTCCCAAAGTGCTGGGATTACAGACATGAGCCACTGTGCCCAGCTTTAAATTATATTTTTAAAGATCAATACAATTAATAAACTCTAGATGAAGTGATCAAAAAGAAAAGACACAGATCACCATTAGCAGAAATGTCGGAAGTGATCAAAATTGAAAATCTGAACAAATATATATTTGAAATATATATATAATTGAAATATATATATTTACATATATAATTAGAAATATCTATATTATTTATATATATAAATGAATTTGTAATTAAAAATCTTTCTATAAGCAATTCTCCAGTCCCAGAGGGGTACACTGGTGTTTTTTCCAAACATTTAAGAAATTAAACCAATCTCATACAAATATTTTCAGAAAACAGAGGCAGAAGGAATATGCCCCAATTCATCTTACGAAGCAGTTTTAAGATATACCTGGGATTTTGTTTAATCAGGTATGGTAAGACATGCAGACATGAAAATGTTTGTCATGAAGGAAGATGCTTTTATTATAGTCACATCACAGTCGTGAAGAACTAATAGGCATGTCATGCTGTTAAGGGCCACTCAGGGAAGCACAGAGACAGAATGGGCAGACAGAGAGATGACTAGAGGGTGACTATTGTGGTTTTCCTGGGAAAAAAATGGGAGACGAAAAGTAAGCAAGTTAAACAAGTTGAATATTAAATAGTTCGAATAACTTGTATAATTTCAGTGAGGTCTCTATAGGTTGGTCCCTAGTTGTTAGTCTCTGACCCTGGGGTGACTAAACTGGAGGGACAGTGTCCCAGATTGCAGGAGCTTGATAAAAGGAGGTGGGTGAGAGTGTGGACTCAGGATTGGTGGCTTGAATATCAAAGCTTGCTCACAGGCAAATTGTTTACTGTCTCTAAGAAGTAACCCTGTAAAAGGTAACCCTTCCTGGCTCTACAAAGACCTAGGTGCCACAGAATCAAGAATATGGAAAAATACATATTTTGCACATGTATCAAAATACCACTCTGTATTCTATAAATATGTACAATTATGTGTCAGCTAGAAATAAAAGGAAAAAAACAAAAAATACTGGCCCTACCCATACTTCAGCTTCCTCACCTCCAATAAGACTCAAGTAGTTGCAGCTGCTGGTATGGTAACTCATATTCTGTCCACCTGTAAGGCTGAGATCTATGAGACAGTAGTGAACAGAGCTACATCAGTGTCTTCAGGGCACATCATGGAGTCCAGTCAATTTCCATGGACAAGCTCCCCAATCTGGAAGGACACTTCCTCTGAGGACATCAGTGCAAAAGGCATCAGCCATAATTCATGGGCAGCCAGAGAGGGATTCATATTTTATCACTTTGTTTCTTAGCATTTAAGGTGGCCCCTCCCCTGCTGCTTTCTTTTCTCTTTTCAATGTTTTTGAGAAATTTTATGACAAGGTAATTTGAGCAGGTTTATTCTTTGTTTTGCTTAGTGTTCTTTACAGCATTTTGGATCTGTGGGGTTCATTTTCATCAAATTTGGAAATGTTTTAGAAATGTGATATGTTTTGGCTGTGACTCCACCCAAATCTCATCTTGAATTGTAGCTCCTATAATTCCCACGTCATGAACGGAAGCTGGTGGGAGGTAATTGAGTCATGGGGGTGGGTCTTTCCCGTGCTGTTCTCGTGGTAGTGAATAAGTCTCAGGAGATGTGATGGTTTTACAAATGGGAGTTCCCCTGCACAAGCTATCTCCTGCCTGCCACCATGTAAGAAGTCCCTTTGTAGGGTCAGGCATGGTGGCTTACACTTGTAACCACCATGGGAGGTGGCTTACACTTGTAACCACCATGGGAGGTGGCTTACACTTGTAACCACTTGGGAGGCCAAGGTGGGTGGATTACTTGAGGTCAGGTGTTCGAGACCAGCCTGGCCAACATGGTGAAACCCCATCTCTACTAAAAAAAAAAAAAAGTATAAAAATTAGACAGGCATGGTGGCACACGCCCATAGTCCCAGCTACTTGGGAGGCTAAGGCACAAGAATTACTTGAACCCAGAAGGCAGATTGTAGTTAGCTGAGATGGTGCCATTGTACTCCAGCCTGGGCAATGCAGTGAGACTCCATCTCAAAAAAGAAAAAAAAGAAGTTCCTTTTCTCTTCCTTAATCTCTGCCATGATTGTGAGGCCTTTCCGGCCATGTGAAACTGTGAGTCCATTAAACCTCTTTTCTCTATAAATTACAGAGTCTCGGGTATGTGTTTATTAGCAATGTGAGAACAGACTAATACAGTAAATTGGTGCTGGTTGAGTGGAGTACTGCTGTATAGGTACCTGAAAATGTAAAAGTGACTTTGGAACTGGATACCAGGCAGAAGTTGGAACAGTTTGGAGGTCTCAGAAGAAGACAGGAAGATGTGGAAAGTTTAGAACTTCCTAGAGACTTGCGGAATGGCTGTGACCAAAATGCTGATGTTGATACGGACTATAAGGTCTAGGCTGAGGTGGTCTCAGATGGAAATGAGGAACTTGTTGAGAGCTAGAGTAAAGCTCACTCTTGCTATGCAAAGAGACTTGTAGCATTGTGCCGCTGCCCTAGAGATTTGTGGAAATTTGAATTTGAGAGAGATGATTTAGAGTACTGAGTAGAATAAATTTCTAAGTGGCAAAGCGTTCAAGAAGAAGCAGAGCATAAGAGTTTGGAAAATTTGCAGCCTGACAATGAGATAGAAAACAAAATACCATTTTCTGAGGGGAAATTCAAGCCGGCTGGAGAAATTTACATAAGTAATAAGGAGCCAAATGTTAATTGCCAAGACAATGGGAAACATGTCTCCAGGATATGTTAGAGGTCTTCACAGCAGCCCTACCTATCACAAGCCAGGAGACCTAGGAGGAAAAAAATGGTTTTGTGGGCCAAGTCCAGGGCCTTGCTGCTTCGTGCAGTCTCAGGATTTGGTGCTCTGTGTTGCAGATGTGGCTTAAAGGGGCCAACATAGAGCTCAAGTCATTGCTTCAGAGAGTGCAAGCCCCAAGCCTTGGTGGGTTACATGTGGTATTGGGCCTGTGGGTGCAAGTCAAGAATTCAGGTTTAGGAACCTCTGCCTAGATTTCAGAAATGTATGGAAATACCCGGAGGTCCAGACAGAGGGTTGCTGCAGGGATGGAGCCCTCATGGAGAACTTCTGCTAGGGGAGTGAGGAAGGGAAATGTGGGGTGCAAGCACCCACAGAGTCCCCACTGGGGTACTACCTAGTGGAGCTGTTAGAAGAGGGCCACCATCCTGCAGGCCCCAGAATGGTAGATCCACATCTTTCACCGTGCAGCTGAAAAAGCTGCAGACAATACCCCCTTGTGAAAGCAGCCAGGAGGGGGCTGTACCCTGCAAAGCCACAGGAGAGGAGCTGCCTAAGACCATCAGAACCCACCTCTTGCATCAGCCTGACCTGGATATGAGACATGGAGTCAATGAAGATCATTTTGGAGCTTTAAGATTTAACTTCCGCTCTGGATTTCAGACTTGCATTGAACCTTTAGCCCCTTTGTTTTGTCCAATTTCTTCTATTTGGAATGGGTGTACTTTCCCAATGCCTATACCCTTATTGTATCTAGAAAGTAACTAAATTGCTTTTGATTTTACAGGCTCCTAGGCAGAAGGGATTTGCCTTGTCTAAGATGGAACTTTGGACTGTGGACTTTTGGGTTAATAGTGAAATGAGTTAGACTTTTGGGGACTGTTAGGAAGGTGTAATTGGTTTTGAAATGTGAGGACATAAGATTTGGGAGGGACCAAGGGCAGAACGATATAGTTTGTGACCCCCACCCCAATCTCATCTTGAATTGTCGCTCTCGTAATTCCCACATATTATGGGAGGGCCCCAGTGGGAGATAATTGAACCATGGAGGGGAGTCTTTCCTGTGCTGTTCTCAGTGTGGTGAATAAGTCTTATGAGACCTGATGGTTTTATAAATGGGAGTTCCTCTGCACAAGCTCTCCCTTACCCGCCACCACGTAAGAAGTCCCTTTACTCTTTCTTCATCTTCTGCCATGATTGTGAGGCCTCCCCAGCCATGTGGAACTGTGAGTCCATTAAACCTCTTTTCTTTATAAATTACCCAGGCTCAGCTGTATCTTTATTGGCAGTGTGAGAACAGACTAATACAAAATGTTTTTAAAATTCTTATCCCAACTCATTCTGACATACCCAGTTATTTGTATGTTAGACCAGTTGATATGGTCTCACAAGTCATTGAAGCACTAATCATTTTCCCACTCTTTTATCTTTGCTTCAGCTTGGTTTTTTCTAGTTATATTTATTATATCTTCAATTTTAGTGACTTCTTTATTTGTATTTAATATACTATTAGTTTAATTTAGTGAATTTTTGGTCTTTTTAAAAGTTCCATTTACTTCTTTTTAATATCTTTCATTCCTCTCTTTGTGTTCATGTTTTTTTTCAATTACTGAGCATAGTTAACATATTCGTAATAGATGTTTAAGTTAATTTTTTCTAATTCTATTTTTTTTTTCATTTCTGTGTCTGTTTCTATTGATTTTATCTTCTCCCAATCATGTATTTCGTTTTCCTGCTTTTTGGCATGCCTAGAAATTTATTATTGGATACTAGACATTGTGTATGTTAAATACCTGGATTTTGAAGTCTTCATTCTGGTGGGCAGTTACTTGCAGATAAGTCTGATTTTTTCAAACTAGTTTTTAAGCATCCTTAGGCTAGGCCTAGAGTCATCTTTATGCTACAGGTAATTTACCACTACTACTAAGACATGACTCTTATGGTCTCTCTACTAAATGCCCTGTTTGAACAACAAGGACTCTCCATGCCTCTGGCCAAAATTCAAGCATTTACCTCTGGAGATGTGAATGCTGAGGATTGTTTAGTTTATCGCTAACCAGTTCTTTACTACCTAGCATTGTGGAGAAAAGAAAGAATAAAAAGACGTGACCTTTTTCAGTTTCATTCTGTGCACATGCAGCTTATCAATGAGCAAAGACTCAACATAAGCAATATGCACGTCTACAAAGTTCTTTGCATAGTTCTTACTTTGGAACCCTTCCCTACAACTTCCAGCTTCCCCAGACTCCCTGAATTTTTATTTCTGTTCATCAACTCACCTTCAACTCAGGATAACTGCTGTGCTCTACTTATAATCCTTTTCCCTGGATGATGATCTGGAATGCTCCTCCAGGCAGTAAATGGGTGATTATAGGATTCCTCTCATTTATTTCTCTTGTCTCAGAAGTCACAGTCCTTCCCAGTTTTGTTCCATTTCTGGGAAACCATTGTTTTCAATATTTTGTCCTATCTTCTAATTGCTTATTGTGGAAGCATAATTATAGTACTTTCATCATTTCCAATAGTAGAAGTCTCTGTACCTCACTTTAAATTGCATTTTAGAGATTGCAAATCGGTTACCAAATATAATGTTCATGTGAATCCAATAGTTTGTAATCATTTAATTTTTAAAATAATTGTGATAATTCAATCTACATAGTAGAAATTACTTAAGTATTATAGTTAAAGAATTTTAGAGAGTCATCAATAATTATAATTTATTTCATACATAAAAGTAAAATTTTAACTCAATATTCAAATTTTACCTTAAATGGAAATTTTAGTTACACTATGGCTTATCTGCAATAGCAACACATAATATAGGAGTTAGTTATAATAACAGTCTCCTAGGACTGTTTAAAGTATTTAAACATTTTGTTTAAACGGAAGTCATTATAAATATATAGCAGAGGAAATCTGGTGTTCTATTATTAAAACATACTTCTAAACATCTAAATATGTCATAAAACATTTGCAAAAATTTAAACATGAGAATAATATTTTTCAAAAGCCTACCTATTATTTGTTGAAAAGCAGCAAATTTCAAGTTTACCACAGGAAAGAAAAATATGGTAGTGAGAGATGGCATTTAATAAAATTCTAGAGCCTGTAGCTTGGATATTAAATACTTGCACTGTGTTTATTTTCCTGAAATGGTGGAGTATTGCATTTATTTTGTGGATGATCAATTCATGATATGTCACTTGATGTTCACAATCCACATATTTCGGTCTGGAGCATGGTTTCCTTCAAATAGATTCCTGCTTTATCAAGATGACCACTAGACAAGATTAAAATACACAAAGAATAAGAAATGTAATTAAAATTTATATAAGGAAAGATTATATATAATATAAATTATTTGGAAATGGTCTCATGGAAAACCTATTTCATACAAGAAGTATTGTAAAAAATAATCATTAATAGCTAGGAATGCTATTTTAAACTAAAGTAAGGTCACATTCAGATAGAAGCCAGATACAAAAAAAATTATCATCAAATAAATCACATCTGAAGATGGATATGATATAAAACAATTCTCTATAAGTCATACAACAAATACCGCAAACAGACAGACTTTGTAGAAACCCCGGATATCAGTTTTGAGAAAGGTCAAAGTCATTTCTATACGTAATAGATGTGATAGAGATGTTACATGAGGCTTTTATTTTCCAAGTCTTATGTTCTGTGAGTGACTAACACAGCATATTTAGGCATCTGTTGAGTGTGTTTATGTCTGAAAATGACCCAGAATAAAGTGAGCAACAGGGACAAATAAAAGACAAGAAAAATGAAAAAATTGTCTACATCAGTATTGGCAGAAATTTAACTTTAAAATAATATTTAAGGATAATTTTAACATTCATAAATACATATACTTAACAATATAATTTTTAAAGGTTTTATTGTATAAAAGTTGGCCAGGTGTGGCGGCTTACGCTTGTAACCTCCACATTTTGGGAGGCCGAGATAGAAGGATTACCTGAGGCCAGGAGTTTGAGACCAGCCTGGCCAACATGGTGAAACCCCATCTCTACTAAAAATACAAAAATTAGCCGGGCGTGGTGGTACATGCCTGTAATCCCAGCTACTTGGAAGGCTGAGGCAGGAGAATTGCTTGAGCCCGGGAGGCGGAGGTTGCAGTGAGCAGAGATTGTGCCACTGCACCCCAGCCTGGCCGACAAAGGGAGACTGTGTCTCAAAAGAAAAAAAAAAAAAAAGTTTAGCAGACAAAAATAAAAACAAAAATATTTTTTCAAACTTCTTTTAACAACTGTGTTCTAACTTCATTGCACGTCCTCTGTTGTACTGGGCACAACTTATTTGTCAAATAAAATACTTATTTGTAGGAATTCAGGCTTTTATTTTGTCCCAAAACATTTAAATTGTACAAAAACTGTTATTGCATTTTTTTCTTAAAGATCGATTTAAGCAGAAAAAAATGAGAAGAGGGCATTAGTAGGGATACTGCTTATAACAAAGCAAATTGCAAAATGTATAAGAGATGAAAAGGTAAAATGAGAAGAATCAACAAAGATTAAAGCAGTGTTACTCTGTGGTATGGTTTCTGGAGTGTCATATTCATTATCACTTTGAGACAAGATTAATAGAGAAATTGAGAGTAAACATTTATATCCATTTGTAACAATTTGATACTGTGATGACATGAACAATTGTCTATGTTAAAAATTATCAATCCACAATGATTTGAAAATTAAAATGAAATGAAACAAAACAAAATTAAAATAACTGTTTTTGACCACATTTGAGAAGAACTGAATGCCTGAGCTTAAATGGGAGATACTGTACATCTTGGTCAATATATAGAAGAAAAACTAGAATATGGTTGTCACAGTAACAAAACAAAATTAAAATAACTGTTTTTGACCACATTTGAGAAGAACTGAATGCCTGAGCTTAAATGGGAGATACTGTACATCTTGGTCAATATATAGAAGAAAAACTAGAATAGGGTTGTCACAGTAACTCCTTGTTATTGCTATTCTTTGAAAAGTGAAGAGAAGCCTTTTAGTATAGTTTATTGGAACTTTGAGCTCCTCAATGTTCTTTCTTGGAAGAAAGGTATACTTTCTCTTTTATGAGCTATCCGAGCCTTTATAATTGCCTAATACCATTAGTAAAAAGTATCTGGATGTTCTGAAGACAATTCCAGAATTTTTGTATTAATGAAAATGAAAAAATAAGTACCAGAACGAACTTAGGATTTTCATACTGAATATATCTTATTTTGCACGTTCTTATTTATTTGTGAAACATTTCAGTTGTCTCTGAAACCTCAAATGAGTTGGTGGGATGAATGGTATAGAACAGTTTTGTAGACATTTCTTTTAAAAACATCTGGGACTTCAAGAAAAAAAGGGGGAGCTTTTTTCAGTTTATAGCAACTTATTTTATTTCAATTGTTTTTGGGGGAAGAGGTGGTTTTGGTTATATTCACTAGTTTTTTAGTGGTGATTTCCTAGATTTTGCTGCACCCATCAACAGACCAATATACACTATATCCAATGTATAGTCTTTTAGCCCTCACTTTCCTTCCTTCCTTCCCCATGTGTCTCGAAAGTCCATTATATCATTCTTATGCCTTTGCAACCTCATGGCTTAGCTCCCACTTGTAGGTGAGAATGAGGCAGCTACGTTGTCTGGGGTAGATACCCAGTGTTCATTGTCTCGTACCAAGAAAATTTAGGACACAGACACACATGAGGAATTTTGGAGTGGAGGTTTAATAGGAGGAAGAAAGAGATCGGAAAACAGCTCTCTAGTAGAGAATCTCTAGGGGAGATTCCTGAGAGGAAAAACTGGCCGGTGATGGAGGCGACCGATTTTATAGTCAGGCTTGAGGAGGCGTCTGATTTACATAGGGCTCACAGATTGGTTCAATCAGGTATGATGTTTACATAGCATATAGGGAAGGCTGGCCACCTCACTCAAATCTTATTATGCAGATGAACTTTCCCCTTGGCCATTGCCATCGTCTCTGCTTCTTACTATACACGTGGCTGGCAGAGAAGGGAAGATGGAGCTGTCATTTTGAACATGATTGGCACAACGGCCAGCATCTATGTCTGCAGCTCGATTTTATAGGCTGCCCTTTGTTAGAAGGAAAATGATTTGGAGCTGCTTTTCATTAAAGGGAAAACCTTAACAAGGACTTCCATACCCTCACTATCTGCCTAAGTAATTTCTTAACTCCTGTATCAAGAACACATGATATTTTATTTTCCATTCCTGAGTTTCTTCACTTAGAATAATGGTCTCCAACTTCATCCAGGTTGCTGCAAATGCCATTATTTTGTTCCATTTTATGGCTGTTCCATTTTATCTATATACCAGATTTTCTTTATCCACTGGTTGTTTGATGTGCATTTAGCCTCATTCCACACTTTTGCAAATATATATAATATATATATATATTTTTTTTTTTTTTGAGATGGAGTCTTGCTCTGTCTCCCAGGCTGGAGTGCAGTGGCGCTATCTCGGCTCACTGCAAGCTCCGCCTCCCGGGTTCACGCCATTCTCCTGTGCGTAGGCATATTTTAATGCTTAAAAGAGAGACAAAGGTTATGGGGTTGGGGTTATAAACACTGGTATATCAGCAAGGGAGGAGCTTTGTTGATAGTTAAGGCAAAACAATAACTGTGTATAGTTGATGGTTCTGGGTTTCTGTATGGCATTGTGTAAGTTCCCTTCATTATGCAAAAACAAATGGTAAACAAAGCCCATGGGTTGAACTTTTACTCATAATATGAATTTACTCCAAAATCTCAGACAGGAGGAAGTTACAGAAAGATAATCCTCACAGTCTAAAAAAGGAAGGAAAGTACTTTCTTCCATGCTAATGGTACCTCTATTCTCTTCAGGGCAGCAAGGAAGTCAGTTTAATTTTTCACATCTCTAAATTTATTTGCAGCTAGGGGTGTCCAGTAAAACAATTTTGATCAAAGAAATGTAAGTGGAGCTTTCCAGTCTGACATATAAAGAGCTTGCAAATTGTTCCTTCCATCCTTACAATAAGAAAAAAGCAGAACAAACTGAAAAGCAATTAATCTTGTTACATTCATCAGAGAAGTGAGGGCACAGGGCAAACTACTGCCCTGAAAACCAGAGAGACAGACAAGTGGATGTGGAGAATCAGAGCTTGCCAGGAATGGAAGCCTTCTGCTAAGGCAAATACCAGTGGGAACATGTCAACTTTATCTGATGAATGGCTGGAGGCTCAGTCTGCATGAGCTTTAATTAAAAACTCTGGGTGTAGAGAGGACAGTCTTAGGGAAGCTCCCATAGTTTACTAAATTTTACCTCCAGGAGCCTCACTAGATCTCACTGTAAAGATCAGAGAACAATCTTTTTTTGCTTCTAGTAGTGAAAGGGGAAAAGTAATCATCATTTAAAAATACCTCAGAGGTCTCTGTTCTCTTTACCAGAGCATGCTCTCAAGAGAAACTATTTTAGCAGAGCCTAAATAAATTGGGTTTTACCAAATTCTAAGTGACTTAGGGGAAAGGAAATATACAACTCCTGTTCCCTATAGCTTTCCTATCTCGCCTACTGGGGATGACAGCAAAGAAGAAGTTGTGAAATTTACATCCCAGGGATAGGAAACTGCTCTTGCAGTGAAAAATTATGACAGTAAAGACTTCTGATCTAATCAACTCCATCTTGCCCTTCACCTCCCAACTGCCCTTGGTTATTCCAGGGCATGGACAAAGCTAACTATAGGAGAAATTTAGTTTATAGTTAATAATGGCCCTTCCCCAAAATTAAATCACCTTTGTAAAACTAATGAAAGGCCACAAGGTTAGGAGGATGAGAGTGGCCTGAATTCTGCTAAGATGCAGGCATAGTCAAGTTATTACCAGCCATTATTCTGGAGGTCACAAGATTTGCAACTTCCCCTATTCACTATTGTAGAAACTAGGATTGACCTTTTCACATATCTTTTCAGGCTTTTGCATTTCTGATGACCAGGCAGCCCCACATGGACCCAAGACTCTTAGCTCAACTAGTCCTGTGGTCCCCACCCAGAAGTGGACTCACCTCATGAGGAGGCATTTTCCATACCCCTGTGATTTCATTCCCAACCAACCAGCGGCCCGTTCCCATAGGCCCCTGCCCACAAAACTATCCTTGAAAAAGCTTAGCCTCCAAATTTTCAGAGAGGCTGATTTGAGTAATAATAAAGCTCCAGTGTTCTGTTTAGCTGGCTCTATGTGTATTAAACTCTTTCTCTATTGCAATTCCCCTGTCTTGATAAATTGGCTGTATCTAGGTAGTGTGCAAAATGAACCCATTGGGCAGTTATAGATACAGACTCACTTAAAGACTGAATCCTAATCATAGGCTATGGAACCCTTCTTCCCCTACAACTTACCAACACATCAGTTAGTCTCCTGGATATATCAGAGGATTCCAGCTTTAAAAAATTGCAAGCTTCAGATATTATTTAAGAAAGAGTCCCTAGCAAGACCAAAAATAAGGAGGAAGACAAAACTGAATCAGGGGAAATTTTACCCTCTGATATCACAGCTATAAATTAACAGAAAATGTAGCCGAAATCTTAGTCAGATAAGCATAAAATCTACACTAAAAGCTTATCTTTCTTAGTTTCTGTTACCTAATACATCGTATCCAGCTTTCAATAAAAAATGACAAGACACACTGAAGGGCAGAAACAATCTGAAGTGAAAAAGTAAGCACCAATCAGATCCAGACTCAAATAATAACAGATATTTTAGAATTATCAGACTAGGAACTTACAATAATTATGACAAATATGCTAAGTTCTAATAGAAGAAGTGGACATGATGCTAGACAAGATGGGTAATATAAGGCCAAATGGAAAATCTAAGAAGAAATCAAACTAACACTAAAAGTCTAAAATATTTTAATGGAAGTGAAGCATGACATTGATGGGCTCATTCATAGACTGAACTCAGAGGAAAGAAACTAATTAGCATAAAGATGTGTAAATAGAAACTTTCCAAACTAACAGTAAAGAGAAAAAAGTATAAAAAAATGGAATACATTATTCAAGAACTGAGAAATAATTAGAAAAAGTATAAATATATATAATTGGAGAACAAAAGAAGGAAGAAGAAGGAGAGGAAGAGGACGAAGAGGAAGAGGAGGAAGAAGAAAAAAGAAAGAAGAAAGAAGAAAGGAAGGAAGAGGAGGAGAAACAATAAATATTGACATAATAATAGATGAGAACCTTCTAAAGTTAATGATAGACAACAAACCACAGATCCAGAAAATTCATAAGACACAAAGCAGGATAAATACCAGATAAATGTCTACATCTAGACATATGAAATTTAAACTGCAAAAAAATCAGACAAAAATGAAATCTTGAAAGAAGCTGGGGAAAGTGGTAGGATAGCTTACCTAAATAGGAATATGAATAACAATTACATAGGATTTCTTTACAGAAATCATGCAAGCAATAAGAGAATGGAGTAAAATATTTAAAGTGTTCAAAGAAAAAGAGCAGAAACCTAGGATTCTGTATCATGTACAAGTATCCTTCCAAAGTAAAAGAGAACAAAAGATTTCCTCAGACAAACAAAAATAGAAGGAATATTTGTTACTGGTAGGCTTGCCCACACAGCAATAGTTAAGAATTTTTCAGAGAAAAGGAAAATGTTGTAAGTCAGAAACTTGGACATACATAAAGAAAGAAAGAGCATTAGAAATGAAAAAAAAGGTGGTAAAATAAAATATTTTGTCTGTCTTAACTGATCTAAGAAATAATAATTTGTTCAAAATAATAATTGCAACAATGTATGTGTTGTTTATATTTTATGGAGAAGTGAATGACAATAATGTTATGAAGAATAGAAAAGGGGAATGGGAATACTATGTCATAAGGTAACTGCATTACCCATAAAGTAGTATAGTGTTATTTGAAAGTGAACTTGAACAAATTATAAATGTATAGTTCAAATGCAAAGGAAACCACTGAAAAAGTTAAAAAATAAAGCAAGTATAGCCGACATGCTAAGACAGGAGGGAATATTGGATAATGTAAATTGCTCAAAACTAGAGAATGCAGAAGAAGAATGGAAAAGTAAATGGCATAAATGCAAGTAAAAACAAGTCCACAACTAAAAGACGGTAACAGATAAGGCACATACTAATTCAACTATATCAATAATCACTTCAGATGTCAATGATCTTAAAGACAAAGACTGTCAGAGTTAATAAAAATACAATACACAACTGTATGTTGTTTACAAGAAACTCAATTTATAAGGGCAGATAGTGTCAAAGGGATGGAGAAAGATATACCTTGCTAACAATAATCAAAAGAAAGCTAAAGTTGCATTATTAATTTCAGACAAACCAGACTTTAGAACAAGAAAAATTATCAATGAAAAAGAGAGACATTACATAGTAATAATGGGGTAAAATTACATAGTAATCCTTAATGTGTTTGTTCCTAACAACAGAATGTCAAAATATGTGAGGCAAAAACTGGTAAAAGTGCAAGAAGAAATAGACAAATCTGCTATCATAGCTGGAAATGTCAATTCCTTCTAACAGTAATTGACAGATCTAGCGGGCAGAAAATCTGTAAGAATGTATTTGAACTGAACAGCACCATCAGTCAGTTGGATTTAATTGACATTAATAGTTACTTTAATAACAGCAGAATACACATTTTTCTCAAGACACATGGAACATTTACCAAGACAGATCACATACAATGTCATTAAAATATACTTTAACAAATTTAAAAGGATAGAAATCATACAAAGTGTGTTCTCATACCACAGTGGAGTTAAACTAGAAATCAATAACAAGAAAGATAACTGGAAATTCCTCAAATATTTGGAAATTAAGAACATACTTATAACTAACACATGGATCGATGAAGTGGTTTCGAAAGAAATTTAGAATATTCTGAACAAAATGAAAATGAAAATATGATTTATTAAAATTTATGGGATATAGTGAAAGTGATGCTTAGAGAAGTTTTATAGCATTAAATTAATATATTAGAAAAGAAGTAGATCTATACTCAGTAGTCTAAGATTTCACCTTAGGAAACTAGAAAAAGAAGAGCAAATTAAACCCAGAGTAAGCAGTAGAAAAGACATAAAAACTAGAGCAGAAATCTATGAAATTGAAAACAGAATACAATAGAGAAAATTAATGAAACCAAAATATAATTCTTTGAAAATATTAGTAAAATTGATAAACTTTTGCCAGACTAACCAAAAAAAGACACAAATTACTGACATCATAAATAAGAGACCATAACTGCCAATCCCATGAACATTAAAAGAATAATAAAAGAATATAACCAACAGCTCTATGCTCATAAACTTGAAAATTTAGATAAAACTGACTAAATCTAAAAAGGATTCAATCTACTAAAATTCACACGAGACATAGATAATCTAAATAGGGTTATTATCTATTTAAACAATTAATTAATAATTACCAATCTTTCAAAATAGAAAATACTAGACCCAGATGGTTTCACTGATTAATTCTACCAAACATTTAAAAAAGAAACTTTACTAATTCTTTACAATATCTTGCAGAAAATAGAAGCAGAGGGAATACTTCTTGACTCATTCTGTAAGGCGAGCATTACCGTAATACCAAAACCAGAAAAAGATATTAAAAGAAAGGAAAATGACAGACCAATATCTCTCATGAACATAGATGTAAAAATTCTCAACAAAATATTAGCAAATTGATCCAAACATGTGTAAAAATAATTATACACAATCTGAGACTTATCCCAAGAATGTAAGGCTGTTTCAACATCTAAAAATTATTTAATGAAATTCATCACATCAAAAGGCTAAAGGAGAAAAATAATATGATCATATCAACAATGCATAATAAGAATTTGACAAAATCCAATACCCATTTATGATAAAAGCTCTCAGTACTAGGTGTACAGAGGGATGTCTTTCACTTCATAAGGAACATCTCTAAAATACCTAAACCTCACATTATAGTTACTGGCAAGAAACCAGATTTTTTTCAGTTAACATTAGGAAAAAGGCAAAAATGTACCTTCTCACTTCTGTTCAACATCATAATGGAAGACATAGCTAATGCGGTAAGACAAGAAAAGGAAATAAATGTTATACAGTTTGAGAAGAAAGAAATAAATTGTTCTATGTCTTCTTTCACAGATGACCTAAGTAAAAAATCTCAAAGAATCAACAATAAAAAACAAACAAAAAAACTCTTGGAAGTAATAAACAATTATAGTAAGATTACAGGATGTAAGTTTAATACAGAAAATTCAATTGATTTCCTTTATGCCAGCAATGAACAATTTGAATGCAAAGTGAAAAACAGCCTGCCATTTATATTAGCAACAAAAAATAAAATACTTAGGCATAAATCCAAGAAAATATGTATAAAATCTGGATGAGGAAAATTATAAAACTCCGGTAAAAAAAGATGATCTAAATAAATAGGAGAAATTCTATGTTAATTTATAGGAAGACTCAATATTGTTAAGATATCAGTTATTTCCAAACTGATCCTTTGGATCCAGCACAATCCCAATAAAAATTCTAGCAAGTTACTTTGTAGATTTCAACAAACTGATTCTAAATTTTATATTGAAAGGGAAAAGTTCGAGAAAAGCCAACACAACATTGAGGAAGAAGAACAGAAGAGGACTGACACTACCTGATTTCTAGGCTTATTGTAAATCTATAGTTTTTGAGACAGTATGGTATTGGTGGAAAACAGGATTCAATGAGACAGAATAGAGAGCTCAGAAATAAACCCACACAAATATATATAGTCAATAAATCTTTGATAAGGAAGCAAAGACAATACAATAGAGAAAAGATAGTCTTTTCAACAAATGGTACTAGAACTTGATATCTACATGAAAATGATAATGATAGTAATCTGGACACTGACACCTTTCAGTAATATTAACTCGCTATGGATCATAGACCTAAATGTAACATACACAACTGCAAAACTTCTAGGAGATAATACATAAGAGAACTAATGTGACCTTAAATTTGGCAATAAATTTTCAGATATATAGCCAAAAGATTTAAGTGATTAACCTTATGTAGTCATCTAACATATAGCAAAACAAGAACTGGAGTCCAGAACAACCTGGTTTCAAAGATAATCCTCTTTTCATTAAACCATATCACCTCTAGGAGATGACAGCAGAAGATATTTAAATAATAGATAAGATAAGAATTTTAAGACTAAAATTACAAATTTCTCAAAGAGAAAGGGAAAAACAAAGTTTACAGTGAATATTACATGAATTAAAATGACGATATCAGTGGCATTTAATGATCTGTTGATTTCTGTGAAACCTCTATACTTACTAGGAGTCCTGGTTCTGGAATAGGAGAAGGCCTTGCAAACCTTTTATTCAATCTCTTCTTCTCTTTCTTTAGGTTTTGCATATTCTGAATACGTTTATTTGCAAGCTTTAGAAAAATTAAAATGAAAGAAAAATCATACTTTTTTGTAACATATAAAGGTAACATTCTGATTATATTTTTGGTTTGTGTCAATAAAAAAGGTAAACACCACCACTGCAAACGGTTTACATAACTACATAGAAATAGGGGAAAAATCTTCGTTCAAATATATGGTTCATAGGTAAAGAAAACCACATTGGAGCATCAGTAGGGTTTTCAAATAAGACTATTCTTGATTCTCATCTTACCACTGCGTACATTTAAGTAGATCTAGACTCATGGATTAGTGTGCTTACTTTTACTTTAAAAATAATGTTCATTAAAGACACCTAGGGAATTTTCTCTATAGAAATATGAAAACAATTATTCACTCCTTTGAAATGTTGCATGACACACATAGCTTTTTATGCCACCATTGTATGGCATCTACAAGTGGCAGAGACCTAGGAGATCAAACTAGAATGCTTTGAAGATAATGAAATACAGTAATAGAATAGAAAGGATATGAATAACAATAACTTTTTTATCCACTTCCAGTGAAGTATCAATTGGTACAATTGCTTTGAAAACCAACTTTTTAAAAAATCCGCTGCTAACAGAATATAAACTTGAACAATTGCTTTGAAAACAATGTGGCACTACTTTCTAACAATAAAAAATTTGCTTTTTCTGTGATTCAACCATTGCACTCCTGCCTAAATAACCAAATGGCATTCTTGTGCATGGGGAAAGAAAACGTGTACTAGAATGTTTGCAGTAGTACTATTCATTTTAGGAAAATGTAAAAATAACACAATGTCCATAAACAAGAGAAAGGATTAATGAACTGTGATATGTTCCATGACAAAATATTGAACAGCAGTGAAAATAAAGAAACTATATACAGCAATATAGATGAATCTTAGGAAATAATATTGAGAAAAAAGAGTAAATCATACACTAAATTTTGTGTGATCTTATGTTTATAAAGTTCGAAACCAAGAAAAGCAAATAATGCACTTATAGAGACACCTATGTAACAAACTATTAAAGAAGAGGAAGAGATTGATGTAACTAAAATTCAAGATGGAGGTTACCTCTGGGAGAGATCTTAGGAGGTAGAATAGAAAAGCATTCCCTAGCTGGATTCAGAAATACCTAATATTTTAATCTTTAAATGGGAGGCATATTATAATTTATAAATTATATCTGTCATCTATTTTTGTATATGTATCAAATGTTACATTAAAAAATAAGCCATTTAGTTTACCCTAGTTAAGATCCATTCCAATAGTAGTCATTAGATCCCAGAGTCCCAAGAAATATATTGAAGTGTCTACTTAATACAAGTTCTATTATGTTAGGGACCACTACATAAAGGAACAAGTTACAAGCACAATGTTTAAACAACCAGAACCTAGTTCTTCATTTAAACATTACCTGCCGCTCAGTGACCTCTGAAGGATGATGTTGTCTTGGTCCTTCCTATGTAATATACAAAATTAAAACATATTCACACAAAAAAGTCATTAAAAACAGTAAATTAATTATTATAATAGGAAGCCTATGCTACTTTAAAATTTATGTATTATATGAATCATTTCAACTATAAGAGGTAGTTTAAAAAAACAAAAAGAAAAAAGAAAAAAAGTCAAGTTCAGAATAAAAACATCTAAGATAAAAATTGTGGTGGAAGTTGGAGAGAGTATTATGATAAAAAAGAACCAGCTGTGAACCACCTTACAGATAAAAGGCAGAGTATGGAGATATACTCGGGAGGGAAAGAATGTACGAGAAATCGAAAAATGCATGTTTCTGCTTGTACAGGACTTCAGTGGTGCTATTGAGCAATCTAGTCTTCAATCTGGTTTCAAAGCCTAGGAGTAATTGGTGATGTTATTGAGATCGTATGGTTTTCTGAAGCACAGTGAGCTTGGCTGTTAGTTTTTGAGATTCTCACCACTTCCTCTATTTCTTGATTGTACCTTAAATAACTCTTCCTTCACTCATTTTGATTCAATCTTTTAACTAGAAGATCCAAGAGCAATCTGTTCCATATCTGGCAATTGAGAACTTTATCCTGCTCCCTACTTCTGTAATTTCCACTCCACCTTCTAGGGCAGGCCAATGGGGCAGTCAACATACAGGTGATGTACCTGACCCCTAAGCAAACAGTGGATGGAGCTTTTTCTTGTTTCAGAGGGGTCCAGCAGTCAGGATTTAGTCTGTCTACATCACCTGGAATTTCCCAACCCTCAGCACCAAACCACATTTACAAGAGTTAGAAGCACTGTGGCCAAGGCCACAGTGTCCTGGAGCTCAAGGCACAGGACAAAGTGGCAGAGGTGAGGTTATAGGCCCCAGGAGACTCACAGGGTTGACTTGGGAAGGCTCCATGTCCCAGCAGTACAGGCACACGCCGTGGAGCCTCAGGGCACCCCCTGATGCCTACTGCCTGTTCTGTACCAAGTGATTATGAGGCCCCACACCCACAGCCTTCAAGCCCTGCCCCACCCAGTTCCATCACAATTCTCTTTATTCTACTCCATGCTATGGGCCCCGCCCTTTCCCCAGTTGTATTCCAGTCCAGTGCAGGGAAGGCAAGGCCTCAAGTTGTCTGCAGTGTCTTTGAGTTATGGAAGTCAGTTTACCATAATTCCTTATATCCTATCCTTCTTCCTCAGAAAATCGCAGAATACCAATTTCCCACCTTTTCTACCCTTCATCTCTCTCTTTATAAAGCCCCTTTCATTTGTTAACATATCTAGCTTAGTCTCCATGTTCTCTTACTTCAGACTATCTATTTTTAGAGTTCTCAATTCCACCACCTCATTGTTGTTCCTTCACAGCTTCTAGTTGGGTTGACCCAACTGTCTGTCTTCTTCCCATCTATCTATACCAGGTGAAGTGAGGAGAAGCTTGAAGATGGCTGGAATACATATTTGTGACCCCACATTTATTTATTTATTTATTTATTTATTTTCTTTTTTCTTTTTTTTTTTTTTTTTTTGGCCGAGTCTCTCTCTGTCGCCCAAGCTGGAGTGCAGGGCTGCAGTCTTAGCTCACTGCTACCTCCGCCTCCAGGGTTCAAGCAACTCTCCCATCTCAGCCTCCCGAGTAGCTGGGACTACAGGTGCATGCCACAATGCCTGGCTAATGTTTTTGTATTTTTAGTAGAGACAGGGTTTTACCATATTGGAGGCTGTTCTCAAACTCCTGACCTCAGGTGATCTGCCCATCTTGCCCTCCCAAAGTGCTGAAATTATAGGCGTGAGCCACCAGGCCCGGCCAGGACCCCCAATTTAAACTGGGTTCTCAATGCTGCTTAACACTTTTATGTTGCGCCAGCTTTTTTTGTGCTCTGCAGTATTCCCTTCAAATTGTCTTCTTTTAAAATCTCTGAATCCACCAACACTGAGGGACTTCCAGCAGAAGTGGGACAATCCGTGCTTCACACTCTGATGCTGGTGAACACGTATAGAGCTTACTATGCTTAGCACTGTTATATGAATTTATATGTGTTAACTGATTAATTCTTTTTTTTTTTTTTTTTTTTGAGACGGAGTCTCGCTCTGTCGCCCAGGCTGGAGTGCAGTGGCGCAATCTCGGCTCACTGCAAGCTCCGCCTCCCGGGTTCACGCCATTCTCCTGCCTCAGCCTCTCCGAGTAGCTGGGACTACAGGCGCCCGCCACCACGCCCGGCTAATTTTTTTGTATTTTTAGTAGAGACGGGGTTTCACCATGGTCTCGATCTCCTGACCTCATGATCCGCCCGCCTCGGCCTCCCAAAGTGCTGGGATTACAAGCGTGAGCCACCGCGCCCGGCCATCAATTCTTTAAACCACTCAAGGTGGGTAAGTGCATGATTATAATCACCGGGAAACAAGGCGCTAGCATGTTAAATTGCTTTCTGGAAGTTATGCTATTAGTAAAAGGTGAGCTGGAATTTAAATCTGGGCTTGGCCCTTAGACTATGTGCTCCTAATTATGTGCTATGCTACCATTGCTTTTGAAGCCCTCACTGGCTTGATGAAGCCATCAATACCATCTGAAAGCCTATTACCTTGTCAATATCCACATTATCCTTTTCCCTGTAACCCTGTTGAAATGGAAAAAAAAATTGGTATCCCTTCTGTTGTCTCAAATAAATCTATCCATTTGCATTTCCGTCATTTCCCTCCTAGGAGCCTCCTCACATCTAGCTCTACAGATTGTTCCTCTCCTTGTTAATTTCTCTATATTGCCTCTTTCCTTTAAACATTTCATTACTGTATGTTCAAATCTCCCCCTCTCCAAACTAATAAAGGAAACTCCTTAGAACAACAACCAATTGTATCTATTGCCCATCCACTCTATATAAAGTAAATATTCATGAGAGTGGTCTGTACCTCTGCCTCTTCTTTATGTTCAGTGTAAGGTTTGGCTCACTGAAACCTGTTTCAACTCCCACTGTTCCACTGGGGCTTGTCTCAAAATGGTTAATCAAATGATCTTTCTCCTGAATTCAATGGACACTTTCTATCATATGACTTTTGTATCATGTTAGAAACTGCTGAGAAGTCTCTCTGATGAGTTAGGCTTAGAAAAAGTAAACAGTTTTGCCCAATTGTAATGTTCAAAATCATTATCCATGCTCTTCTTGAAACTCTCCTCTGGGAGCAATAAGTTGCAGAAAATCGTATAAACTTCCCCATTATCACAAACCAGGAATTGACTTGACACACTGTAGAAAATGTTTTGAATGTTACTATTACATATCATGCCAAGTCCTATGCATACAAAACGAATAAATTATTGCCCTCAAAGGCAGTCAGATAGATTAGCAAAAACAAAAAGGTAGAACAATGTATAGTGAGCTTCAGTAATAACACATGTTATGTTGTACAGACATTTGGGAGCCCCTAATGCTCTCTGAAGATAGGCCCAAATAGCCTTCTCAGTGGAGTGGAGTAGCCAGAGTTTACCAGGTAGCTAAAGAAAGAGCATTTCTGACAGAGGTGCAGCATGTCCAAATGGCCGTGGGTACAGATAAGTAACATGGGTTTGATGAATGTGTAACTGTTGTCATCAAGTTTTACTCATCACATCTCTTTGCTTTTCCTCCTACCATATTTTATACGGAAAAAAATCAAAAGGGTTAGCAGGAATCAGGCACTGTAAGACTGCATAAAAGAATATTCCAGGCCGGGCGCGGTGGCTCACGCCTGTAATCCCAGCACTTTGGGAGGCCGAGGCGGGTGGATCACGAGGTCAGGAGATCGAGACCATCCTGGCTAACACAGTGAAACCCTGTCTCTACTAAAAATACAAAAAATTAGCCGGGCGAGGTGGTGGGTGCCTGTAGTCCCAGCTACTCAGGAGGCTGAGGCAGGAGAATGGCGTGAACCCCGGGGGGCAGAGCCTGCAGTGAGCCGAGATCGCGCCATTGCACTCCAGCCTGGGTGACAGCGAGACTCTGTCTCAAAAAAAAAAAAAAAAGAATATTCCAGAGTCACATGACTGAGACTTATTAGGAAGTTGGTAGTGGAAGCCATAATAGCCCAAATCCTGTTGTAACTGCTTGAAAACTCTTGTGACCCTGGCCAATTCATTATCGTGCATGATCCTCTATTACTTTCTCTATATCTATAAAATGAGAATGATAATATCCAACAATATAGGGTTGTTATAAACATTATAAATAATATAAATAAGGAATTGGATCCAGTACCTGTTGGGTAGTGGTTATTGATCATGGTAGTTATGATTATATTTTACTATGGATTACATTGTAAGATCCTCCAAATGAAAAGAACCTTAGATATCATTCAGCCCAGTCTCCCATTGAATTGCCACTAAATGATGATATTGCCAAGGGGGTTGCCACTAAATTGAAGACACTGCCTTCCCTTGGCAGTATCTTCATTTAATGGCAATTCAGCTTGTTTTGATTAAATCAATGATCGAAAATTCAATCCAACCCATTCAGTTTTTTGACACCTCTAATTATTGAAACCTTCTCACCTACATTGATTTGAAATATGTTACTCTATTATCCTAGTTATATTCTCAAAGTCCTCACTCAATAAATTCATTCTTTTCTACATGATGACAGAGCTGGGGAAGAGGCAGGGATAGTCAGAGTTTGGAAGTTTGGAGGAGCAGCCCCATAAACTAGGAACCAGACCTCTGAGGAGGGGAACACTGCCAATCTGAGCTGGTGGATGGAGGGTAGTGGTGGAGGGAGGTGGCGGAGGGTAGTGGCGGAGGGAGGTGGGGGGTGGTCCTTCAGAGCTGGGGATTGGAGATTTCTTAGAAGGGGGCAGTATCTGGCAGGTGTTGGTATGATAAGAATGATAAAACCAATTCTGGGAATGTGGAAAGATCTTGGAAACTGGGAAGAACTGCTACTAGAAACATTTGCTACTGCAAAGTCAAGTGTTATTGCTAGGATGGCAACATAATAAATAAACAAACAAACAAACAAACAAACAAGATCCTACCCCCTCCACCTGCCTTCCAGTCTCCTTCCAGTGCCATTTATTGGATACACCTTCCAGGACTCCAGTTGGCTAAATTTTCAGCTGTTTATTTCTAAAGAGAAATAAAATATGAACAGTTCCAACCCTGCCTTCACAAAGTAGAATATGAAAGAGTGGATTTACATTTGAAAGACAACAGCTTAGTAAGTGGCACCAACCATCAGGTCCTAAACCACAAGCATTCCTTCAATGATACCTGTGTGATATAGTTTGAATATTTATGTTCTCCAAATCTAGTGTTGAAATGTGACCCTCAGTGTTGGAGGTGGGGCCTAGTGAGGCGTTTTTGAGCTGTGGGAGTGAATTCCTCAGGAATGGTTTGGTGCCCTCCTTGTGGTAATGAGTGAATTCTCATTCTATTAGTTACGGCAAGATCTGATTGTTTAAAAGAGTCTGGCACGTCCTCCTCCTCTTGCTTCCTCTTCCATGTGACACAGCTGCTCCCCCGTCCCCCACCTCCTTTTTTTTTTTGAGACGGAGTCTCGCTCTGTTGCCAAGGCTGGAGTGCAGTGGTGCAGTTTTGGCTCACTGCAACCTCCACCTCCTGGGTTCAAGTGATTCTCCTGCCTCAGCCTCCCAGGTAGCTGGGACACAGGCACCAGCCACCACACCAGGCTAATTCTTTGTATTTTTAGTAGAGACGGGGTTTCACCATGTTGGCCGGGATGGTCTCAGTCTCTTGACCTCATGATCCACCTGCCTCGGCCTCCCAAAATGCTGGGATTACAGGCGTGAGCCACTGCGCCTGGCCCCCCTTTTGTTTTATGCCATGATTGTAAGCTGAGGCCATTGCCAGAAGCAGATGCTGGCACATTGCTTCTTGAATATCCTGTAGAACTGTAACCTAAATAAACCTTTTTTCTTTACATATTACTCAGCCTCAGGTATTCCTCTACAGTTTTGCAAAATGGATTAAGACATTCTTAGAATGGTTTCTATTCTCCCCACCTTCCATTGATAACCTTTATTATACTATAGTCAGCCAGTGTCCTACACAGGACAGAAATCTCAAAATTTTGATCAGGCCAAGTGTGATAGTTAACTTTATGAGTCAACTTGCCTGGGCCATAGAGTGCCCAGATAGTTGGTCAAACATTATTTGGAGTGTGACTGTGAGGATGTTTTAAAATGTGATTGATATTTGAATCTGTAGGTTAAAGCAGATTGTCCTCCATATTATGAGGGAGTTTTATCCAATCAGCTGAAGTCCTGAATAGAAAGAAAGGATGGCCCTCTTCCAATTAAGAGATAATTCTCCTGCTTGATGACTTTTGAACTGGGACACCAGCTCTTTCTGATTGTAAAGCAGCCTGCCTGCTTTCAGATTCAAACTGGAGCATAGGCTCTTTTGAACTTACCTCTGTCTCTGATTAGAGACATAAACAAATCCCTTAGGTAATAAATCCCTTTATATATAAAACAGGATACATAGATATCTTTTAGTAGAATATATCCTATTGGTTCTATTTCTGTAGACAACTCTGACTAACACACAAAGTAAATACTTTAAGGGGAAAGAGTATTAACTCCCTGATTCCATACAGTTTATTTGCATAAACATTACATTTTCAAAAAATAAGTACAGTTAAACTGTAAAACGAATTGTGAAAAGTTGTGACTATTAAATGTAAGCATAGGCAGAACTCTTGTTTGTGCATGTTTGATATAGAGTTGTGATTCAAAGTAAACTCCAGAAAAACCACCATCTCAAAATGCTTATAATTTTATGTAAAAATGAACAGGTAAACAAGCCACCTATTTCTCTACCTTAATTAGGTATCGAGTTTAAATAAGTTTGGGAAATTCTAGATCAAACAAAGTTAAATAAATATTTTTGCGTAGAACTTTTCAGAACTTATAGTATGTTAAAGTGGTTGTGAATTTTCAGAAGGGTATGTATTATACAGTGTTTCCTCAATTTACTTGCTTTTGGGACTCCCCGGCAGTATGCCTTATATAATCTCTAACTTATATGTGGAAGATTCTATTTTAAAGATGGCAGTTATGATAGCAACAGGAGGCAGCCAAATGCCTAGGCAGATAGTGGTGGGTACCTGGTGAAGCACCTCCAAGCCAAAGACAGTTTAAAGCCCAAAGGCCAAGCTACAAGTTAAGTTCTTGGACCAAAATGAGAACTTGTCTTTCAGTTTGGAGTGCTTTCCTCGACTGATCCCTACCCTTCACCTATTTTACATATACCTACCCTTTCCGAATTGGTTTTCTTCACTGTCATGCTCACCTTCGAGTGGTGTCTTTGCTTTAACCTTTTTGCATACTCACAAACCAATCAGCAGGCACTCCCCATCCTGTGCCTATAAAGACTCCAAACTCAGTCAAGAGAAGGACACAGCCTGATTTCAGGGAAGAGATGGCCTGACATTGTGGAAAAGAGATGGCATGACTTAGGGGAAGAGACAACCTGACTTTGGGGAAGATGACCTGCCCTTCCTATTTCCTCTCCAGCTCCCCTCACTGCTGAGAGCTTTTTTCATCTGTCAATAAAATTCTCCACCTTCACCATCCTTCAACCATCCATGTGACCTCATTCTTCTTGGATACTGGGCAAGAGCCTGGGGCCCACTGAGTGTGGAAAACCAGAAAGGCTATCACACTGGCCCTTTGCCCTCACTAGCGGAGGGCAGCCACCCCATGCAAAAAGGCAAGGGGCCAACTGAGTTGCTAACACACAACCATCCACGGACAGCAGAACTAAAGGAGTGCTGTATCACCCTCTCTGGAACTTCAGGGTCACAAGCACCCTCACCTGGGTGCCATTGCATTCCCCTCATGGCAACATTCTTGATCTGGCCATGGGCCTTGCATGGAGTTTGCTCCTATGTTGGTGCCTTGAGCCAGTCAGATCCCACTCACTTGTTCCTGAGCTCCCTCCTGCAGGGGGTTGAGCATGGCAGGCCGAGTAGACAGGGTGCCCCTTCTGCAAGTCTGGCAAAGGCACCGAGAAAAATCCTGCATCAATTATATCTGAAAAGTAAATGTAATTTTATATTACTTTAAATATTGCCTTTTATGTCATTAACTGCACCAAGAATTTGGAATATTAATATATTCAAATCTGATTTTCTCACATCTGATTATTTTTCTCATTTTCTGTCTAAGAAATATTTGCCAATTTTTATTTTATATCTTAAGTGCTATTTCATAATTCAAGTAAGATTAGTTTATTAAGATGTTGCTGTGCTTCAGCTGCTGTCTTTATTATTTTTCTCTGGGTGCTTGATACATATATACTGATGAAATTAGTTAAAGTAGCATTGCACTAATAAATGCTGTATCTATATCCTGTAAAACAAGAATTAGCCGAGTCTCCACACAATTTTTGTTAGTTTAAATATTAACTTAATATTAAATATTCTTTTAATTTTTTTGTAGATAAAATAATTTGAAGTGCGTGTCTCTTCATTTTTCTTTTCTTTCACTCCCAGTATTTTAAAACTTGGTGGCAACCACATTTATAGAAACATCAAATATTTTATTTACATTTTAAGAAAAAAAAAGTTTGTCATGTTTGTTTGATGCTTCCATAATTAGATTGTACATTTCTAAGTTTATACAAATACAGTGTAAATTCTTAAAAAGTAATTTGTAAGGCTTTTCACATAAATGAAACCACTTGAGCAGAAATACAAATGGAATATCAACACTGATCTATCTTGTACCATTCACTGATTTTCTGTTTTATTAGTTTGTTTTCTGGGTTTCCAGTGGGCCATGGAATCCATTTAGGAATATTAATAGAATTTCACTTATTTAGTTTGATTTCAATATAACTGTTTATCCTACAATCTGAAGCTGTTTTTCAAAGTAAATGAGAGAATTGTGAGTAATTCAGATCTGTAGTATTGTCCTGTGACTTTCTTCTTGAAAACAAAGTTTGAGGGGGTTTAATTTTTTTATGGTCCTATGATTTTCTAAACACTGCAAATTTTTCTTGTAATTAAAGTCTATTATCTTTCCCTACACAATGTTATTTGTCCTCTTAGTAAATGGGGTGTTGAGAGATACATGACTCTTTCTTTTTGGCCATCCTTTCATTCTGTAAAATCTACTGAGCGTCCTATTATTCCAAGCTCTGTATTTTGTGCTAGAGTTTTAGTACTGAACAAGGCAGCTATGATTGCTTATGATTGCAATATGAATGGGTCCCATGTAAAATAATATCAGTACAGGGCTTGCTTCATGGTATATGGCCTGTGCAGTCACACAAGGCTTTGTACAAAGAAGAGTTAATATGGTTTTCCTGCAGCCTTTTGATAAAATTCTTAATTTTTGAACAAGTGGTTCTGCATTTTTATTTGGTGCTAGAACCTGCAAATTATGTAGGTGGTCTTAAATCTATACCACAAAGTTTGTGAGAAATCTATCATCTATCTGTCTATCTATCTATCTATCTATCTATCTATCTATCTATCTATCTCTATCATCTCTTTATCACCTGGCACATTGTAACATTTAATGTTCTTTTTTTTACTACTGTTGCCATGTAAGGAATATATGGTGGATTTTTTCTTTTCCATACCTGTACAGTTAACTTGTGAAACCTTGGTTATAGGATTTTTAATTTGTCTATATTAAGTTGCATCTTTTTAGATATTACTTATTACTCTATGTTGTCAAGAGTCATTTTTATTCATCTCTGCGACAAAATGCCTCTATATCAGTGAACTAGTTCAGCATGTTGTCATCCAGATTTGCGATGCAAACCTTGCATAGAACAGCCCTGAGAAGCATGCTCTGTAGCACAGCACAGAAAGCTTCCTTTCATGTTGATCATTATTGATTTGCCAATACCTTTTGAGAGAATTGTTTACTTAGTTCTCATTCGCCCAAATTTGCAATTAACTAGTTCTTACTATATCAATTTCATTTGAATCTGTATGATAAAATACTTTTTCAAATGTATTGCTAAAATATAGACACACTTTGGCTACTAGTCCCTGTTGAAGATTGTTCAGTAATTTCTCCCAAACTCTGAAAACAATTTAGGTGGAATTCTACAGACTTAATATTGAACAAAGAAATCAATGAAGGAGACCAGGTGTGATGGCTCATGCCTGTAATCCCAGCACTTTGGGAGGCTGAGGCGGGCAGATCACTTGAGGTCAGGAGTTCAAGACCAGACTGGCCAACATGATGAAACCCTATTTTGCCAAAAAAAAAAAATACAAAAGTTAGCCAGGCATGGTGACACGCACCTTAAGTCCCAGCTACTTGGGAGGCTGAGGCAGGAGAATAACTTGAACCCAGGAGGTGGAGGTTGCAGTGAGCGGATCACGCCCCTGCACCCTAGCCTGGGTGACAGAGTAATACTGTCTCAAAAGAAAAAAAAAAAAGAGAAATCAATGAAAACCAGTGAAGGAGTCACACCAGGGTGGAGGGACAGCATTTTTGTTGGACTTCCCTAAATTTATGTTATGGGTTAGTGTATTCATTTCCTATTGCCACTGTAACAGGTCACCACACTTAGTTACTAAAAACAACAGGAATGTATCATCTCACAGTTCTGGAGGTTGAAAGTCTGAGATTAATATACCAGCATGGCTTTGCTCCCTACAGACTCTAGGGATTTTTTGACTCGTCCAGTTTCTGGTGGCTGCCTTGGCTTGAGGCCATGTCATTCCAGTTGCTGTTTCTATCTTCACATGTCCCCTTCCTCTGTGTGTTTCTAATCTCTCTCTTTGCCTCCTTCTTATAGAGACAGTTATGATAGCATTTAGGGCCCATCCAGATAATCCAGGATAGTCTCCTCATCTCAAAACCCTTAATCACATCTGCAAATACCCGTTTTCCAAATTAGATAACTTTAGTAGGTTTTAGGGATTAGAGATAGGAGGTGGGCACACATTTGGGAGCCATGATCAGCATATCAGATTTAGCATTGCATTTTAGTTTTGAATTCTATGCAGAAAGCATATCACAGTTTCCATCTTTAGGGCTATGATTTGTCTTAACCTGTTTCAGGATAGGGGCTAATTTCACCTGCTTCCATTTTGCCCCAAAAAGACCTGCTTATTCTTTCTACTGCCTGGAGCTATAGCTTCTTAACAGCTTTGGCACAAAGTTAGGGCCGTGCTTAATGTGTCACTAGGTCGTTGGGCCATTGCAAGGAAAGCAATTAACCAGGAGCTGCAGTTTGAATGTTAAAAATAACAATTGTTGTCCAGGCTGATCTCGAACTCCTGGACTCAAGTGATCTAGGAGTTTGAGATCGGCCTGGGCAACAAAGGAAGGCCCTCTCATCTCAACAAAAAATTAACCAGGCATTGTGGTGTGGGCTGGTAGTCCACTACTTGGGAGACAGAACTGGGAGGATCACTGGACCCCCAGGAAAGTTGAGGTTGCGGTGAGCTATGATCATGCCACTGAACTGCAGCCTGGGTAACAGAGAGACCTTTTGTCTCAAAAGAAAAAAAAAAAAAGCAACAAATGTCCTTCTTTGCTATTATCACATATGGGAATTTGGGAATTTGACAATTTTTAATGCACTTTTAATCACATATCCTTTTTGGTATGACTGTTATATGTCACCATTTCCGGTCTCTGAATTCCTTTTAGACTAGTGGATATGTAGAGGCTGGGTATAGGCACAAGCTGGCAGAGGTGAGCTGCTGGCAGATGATGGTGCCTCATAAATTATAGGTCTTGGTAGATGAACAGAAACTAAGGCCGAAAGTCCTAAGTCTGCTGCCAGAAATGATAAGGCAGAATAGAGGCAATAAGGGGCCTGGACTAGAGAGATTCCACTAAGTCCAGGAAATTAGAAGTGGGCATTGCCCTTTCTTAAATTAACATTATGTTAATGTGTGAGTTATGAATGTATGAGAGGAGAGATAAAAGGGAAATCAGAGAGCGTTCACAAGAAGTGGTTGTATAGGCCAGGAGGGACCATTTACGGGCCATCTTTGCATTAGCCTGCAGTCATGAGAGACTAATGGGTGAAATCTAGCAGTTGAAGAAGATAAGGTTAAATGATTAAAAACAGAGCTAAGAGTTGAGATTAGAAAAGGGAAATAAATAGCGGAGAGATCCCAAACCCGTGGTGATTGCTGTTTTTCTCACCGCCTCTCTCTTTTCCTTCCTCTACCCATCTCCAACTTCGTGAGTTTAAGGAACTATTATGCCCACCCATTTGAATTTTATCCTGTTATTTTGAACTTGATCTACATTTTCAGCTTCCTTACCTTTGCTGACTCCATATACATATCATGCCTGACCCAAGATAAGGTCAAATTATTCGTCTAAGTTATTTCACAGAAGAGAGTTGCTTCATGTCAGGTCCCTTATGAAGTCTCTATTTCAAGGCTCTTCCTCAATTACTTTATTTTGGAAAATAAAGTTTCTTTTTTTTTTTTTTTTTTTGAAAACACATTAGTTGGAAATGGAAATAATGAATGCTAGCTTTTAATATTTATTAGTGTCACCTAGCTGAATCAGTAAAAACACAAGTCAAGAAAAAGTTACTAATTATCTCTTGGGGTAAAACTTCACCCTTTAGAGTTCTGAAAGTAATTATAAGCAAGTCTTTTAAAGATCACTTTCAAAGCTAATAGAATAAATAAATGGCTACACTTTGGAGATCCTAAATACATACCTAAAGGACAGATAAAAATGAACAACGATTCTAATGTAATGTGAAAGAGTGTCTAGGCTTTGGATAAATTCCCTGTAATATGTAACAGCATCAAACTAGAACTTAGAAAGTGTTGTATTTGAAGACACTGAGATGGGAGTGAAAGGATAAGGCTTTGAAAATCACTATATGATGCAAAAACTTGTTGTAGTGATGATGATGATTATTATTTGAGACAGAGTCTTGCTCTGTGGCCCAGGCTGGAGTGTGTGGCACCATCTCGGCTCACTGCCACCTCTGCCTCCTGGGTTCAATGGATTCTTGTAACTGGGATTATAGGTGTGTGCCACCAGGCCTGGCTAATTTTTGTATTTGTAGTAGAAATGGGGTTTTGCCATTTTGGCCAGGCTGGTCTTGAACTCCTGGCCTCAAGTGGTCTGCCTGCCTCAACCTCCCAGAGTGCTGGGATTGCAGTTGTGAGCCACCATGCCCAGCCTCCAGTGACAATTATGTTGTCACATAATTGATGTTGAACACACATATGAAGATGTTGAATACAACTGTTTAAAGAAATGTGGCCATTAAAATAAGTAATATTTCTAAACTTATGTAGGACATTTATAAATATTATTTATAAAACATGGGTTTAAACATAGATGTGTAATAAATCAATAAATTATTACAAGTAGAAACTTAGCTATTTTAGCTACATCTCTGAAAGTTTAAAGAGTCGAGTTGACAACAAACTTTTGTGATATTTGCACCTCAAATAGTTAACTCTTCTCATAGTTGGAATGTTTTAACTTTCTATCAGTCCTGTATCAAAGTATAAAAATTTTGGGGAAAGACTGAAAACAAAATTTCTTTCTAGAAAGGACCCAAGTGTACTATCACTCATCAAACACATACAAGAATCCCAAGGCTAATATAAAACATTTTCTCATGCTTTCCAATCTCTGCCCTGACTCACCTTCCCCTGCATGCAATCAGCCTAGAGAAACATGTTGGAGCCTGCTCTTCCTGGTTTCTCATTTGTGTTCTGATTTATGGAAGTGAAGGTTACAGAATTGAAAGGCAGATCCTCACACATAAAAGTATCAATACAAAAATACTTTTTTTTTTTTTTTTTTGCTAATGGTGATTAACTTTCATAGCAAAACAAATGATTCTCTCCTCATGAAGGGTGATCTTCAGAGCGATAGGAAAATTTCTTCTTGCCTGATTTCGATCTGAAGAAATCTTTCAAAAGTGATGATAATGTCATATCCTCCTGGAAATGATATAAATCTAAAGAGGAAATACTGGTTGATTATTTAGCTGGAGTGACAATTAACTCCCTACTGAGAAAAATAATCCTGAATTTTAGGACCTAATATTAATTTTTGGACAACCATCAGAGCAAAGGTGAAATGAATGATTAGTAGTCACACTTTATAATTGTTGAGTACTTAACTTTTAATCTAGATAAGGTGTGGCTAAAAGGATCAATATTGGATGCATCTTTATTAGATAGCATGCATTTTTAGGAATTGTATATTGAAAGTACCTTGATGTTAGGATCAGTAGTACTCAAGACTTAGAGTCTACATGGCAAGTCATAGCTTCCTGTTACTCTCCATTCTCCTCTAGGTTTAGCTTCCTGTTACTCTCCATTCTCCTCTAGGTTTAGCTTCCTGTTACTCTCCATTCTCCTCTAGGTTTAGCTTCCTGTTACTCTCCATTCTCCTCTAGGTTTAGCTTCCTGTTACTCTCCATTCTCCTCTAGGTTTAGCTTCCTGTTACTCTCCATTCTCCTCTAGGTTTATACTGTATGTGTGTGAGTTTACAGGAGAATAAAGGGACTCATTTTAAGCCACTTCTTATTTTTCAGTCTTCAGTTTATTTAGCTAATTAGCTTATACTTATTAGAAAAAAAGCACGATGTAATATATTTTTAGAACAAAAATTAATTTTCAGCTAAGTTTTAGTAATGAAGAGAGCTCTTCTTGCAGTACTTATAATTCTTAAAATCTCAAATCAAGGGAAAGCTCGGATGATAACAGGGTGAATGTACTAAAACTGTCATTGTGTATAATAGCAAATAATCGCATTCAAGTTCACAGAGATAACAAATCTCTTCCTTTATGTATTCTCTAGTTTTGATTGTCGTACAATTTTCTACAGTAAGTTGCTATTTTGAGAACAAAAGTGAAAATAGATGATATAGAATGTAAGATCGGAAATTTATCCAAACAGCATACAGAACTATTTATTAAGAAAAAAGTAACCTTATTAAGATATGCTTATTTTTACTGAAGACATTTTTAAAGACATTTGATTTTATCTTATCCTAGATATTTAATTAAGTAGTCTTTGAAAACTGCATTACATATTTAATATCACAGAAACAAATACAAATTGCTCTTCTGATTCTTATACAATCACAGGAACAGTAACAGTTGGATTAGTATCCTAAATAAGATATTTTTCAGATAGCAAGAACTGAAAAACTTATGAGACAAATGATTTCCTTTTATATTGACAGAATGACTTCACTTTTTTTTACAAAGCGAGAAAATGTAAATGCAGTATTATTTCATACAAAGGATTTTTCTTTCAAGCACCTACTATATGACAAATATAGATATTAGTAATCATTATACTGATACTTTAACTTAACTTGCTTTGTCATAACAGTGAGTGACAGTTCTGTATTAAATAATAAAACCCTTGGAAAACTCTCCCTCCCTGTCTTTACGTGTTAGAATGGACATATGGAAACAGATTACTCTGGCAAACACGTTTACCTTTATTGAACATATACCATATTTAAGGAACACTTTCTGGGTGCATGGATTGATTTGTTGAACAATATGGCAGGTTAAATGTCGTGATTTTTGATATTTGTATAGCACATTTATAAACCATATTAAATTTGAGAAAAGGTAAAGTGTATATGATTACCTTAACTTTTATAATTGAGTAAAGAAATAAAGCTCAGAGAACTTAGGAGAATAAGGCCATTCCATTCAACATGTATTAAGTCAATAAATATTTTCGGAGTACTGTATTAGTCAATAAGTACTATAAGTATTAGTGCTATATTAATCAGCAAGTAATTTTGGAGTACTGTATTAGCACTCCTTTAGTTGCAAGAGCAGAAACACTTATGAAAGCAACAAACTGGAAAGAATATTATTTTGTTTTGATAATGGGTTAAAAACAGAAGGAAATTTTGTTCAAATAATAACTATTTGTCTTAGTATTAGCTTTATTCCCTCTGTATGCTGGCCTTATTCTGTCCTACTACTAATAGGTTTCTCTGCAGATGAGGAAGCCTTCTCACATCCACCTTCATTCTGCTAGGCTGCCATCCTTCTTCACAACTTAACCTAAAAGAGAGTCCTTGCCAGCTGCAAGGGAGCATCCTGACTGGCATTTATTAGTAGCCAAAACATTATTCAAAATGCATTTAAAAAGGCTCATATTAAGTTCTAGTATTCAATAGTACTGTAAATAAGTTACACTTAACAATTATTTATTGTATAATTCAAAATAGTTAGAAGAATTGTGATGTTGCCAACACAAAGAAAAGATAAATGTCAGTTACCCTGACTTGATAATTACACATCGTATAACTATATCAGAATATCACGGGTACCTCCAAATTATGCACAGCTGTTATATACCAATGAAAACACAAAAAGGAAATCCTTTAAAAACTTTAGATCAAATAAGATTAGTATTAGTGAATTAATGAAGCATCCGTTTTTAAGTTGATGGAACTTTTAGCATTCTAATGTTTATGTAGAATCTAATCAAGATCTTAGAATAATTAACAAGTTATTATTCCTTCTTTTGTACCTTTCTGTCCAAATGTCAATAAAGGTGATTTGAATATTGAATATCATGATTGGTTTTAGAGATAGCTAGGCAGAAAAAAACCTCAGTCAACAAATAGAAAGTGTGGCATGAAGCCTGTGGAAAACTAATAAAGGAAATAAAGTGATCTTGGCCAAGAGTAGTTGTTTACTTCTGACAAAGACCTACTATTAATAGAGATTAGCAAATCTTTTCACAGGCTTAAAAAATCATATTTAATTACAATCCACATTTTCTCAACCCCCCATAATTAGCAATGAAAACATATAGAGTAGAAAACCCAAAAAATTCAGTGGAAAAATACCTTAATTCAAATTTTACTGTATTTTATTTTGGTATAAGATACTTTAGATGCAGCTAAACTGAATAAATCTCAATTTTCTAGTGAGTAAATGGGGGACTAATACTATCTACTTCTTAAAATTATAAAATTTAAGGAATAATCTATTTCAGTGTGCTCAAATATTAATTTTCCTCTTAAACTATTTTGGGATAGTTTCTTTTGTGGCTAAGGTTTGCATTGGGACAGCAAAAGAGGAAATAGAAAGTGAGTTGCTAAAGGGATATATAACTTTTTTCATAAGAATAAATATAATTCATAATAATTCTTTAGCATAATCTAGCTATTTTTCAAATATTATATATATATTTTTTTCCAGAGAAATTAGAAGTCATATTTCTGCAGTATAACCATCTAATTTCCCATCTCTAAGGTATGTTTGTTTTTAGAAAAACATTCCAGCAGGTGGCGCCAACATCATAGTAGTTAACCTTCATGAAACTATGCCAGGAGTGGGTAAGGAAACAAAAGTTATTGTTTAGCCAGAAGGTGGAGTTAGGTGACCAATCTTTAAAATCAGTGTCTGCATTTGAAATAGAGAACTTCAATTTTACTGAATCACAGGATTTATAATCTGAGTATTGTGAAGAGCATTGTCTGAATCCTCTACCTTCCATACCTTCAAATTTCAACTTTAAGTGTATTATTTTTACAATTAAAGAATTCTGGTCCAGCTCATGAGAGCAAGAAATATTTTTATATTCTAATTTTTATTATTCATAGTCTTTGCAAAAAAGAGAGCATATTTAAATATTGTTATTGTACTGTTTCTCTGTATGTTTGAAGATTATACATTTTTATAAAGCATGTACTTATCATACACCACTAAATTCTCTGCTCTTTTCTTTTTATTTCTCCACTGTGATTTTCTTAGGAAGATGAAACACTGAATTAGGAGATCTGGGAAACTGCAGACACAGTTTCTGACATGTTCAAATCAGGGAAAAAAGGGTTTGAAATATTTCTTCTATAATACTTCATGAATTTTTCTAAAATACTGTTTAATTTTAATTTATTTGTTTATTCTGTTGCCAATGTTTAAGTCTTTAATCACTTTAAACAATAGGAAGTAAAAATTAAATAGCTTCATAACTTTGTTTAAGCTTTCATATTAGCAGAAACTCTATTTTCTAAAAATTGTTGCCAGATCATTGAATTCGAAATACCTGCCTATTAAATATCTGTGAAATGAGTCCATTTCTCACATACCACATTACTTCTTTCTATCTCGTACCTTCAGCTGGGGGGGCAATCCAATAGCCTACTAGGAGTTGACTTACCTTCCTCTTGCCCGCTCTAATCTGTTTTCTTTCATGAGATCAAGAGCAATGTTTTATAAACGCAAATTTGATCATTTCATTTCTATTTTTATAAAAACTTTCAATAACTTTTTACTTCTGTAAGCAGTCAAACCTCAACGTGCCCAAAAGGCACCTCTCCAGGTCTGTCTCATACCATTCTTTCCAATCATTTTCTATAGCATTTTCTTTCTATACAAACTTTATCACACTATGCTCCTTCCATCTAAATCTGGCCCTGCCTACCCCTAGTGTAAGTTCATGAGGACAGAAGCATGTTCATCACCTTTCTCACTACTGTATTTGCAGTGAGTGAGTGTACCATATCATATCATGACAGAATGAATGAACAAATAAAACATCAGAGGCCTCTGGAAAATAAAATTAAATTGAAGGATTCGGAATATTTTTCAATGGCAAGCTATTCCCCCTTAAGAGAATGTTCAGGATGCATATGATAACTTTGGTATCTGCAAGGCTGCTCTAAGAGCAAAAGCTTACAGGAAGAGTTAAACCCAAGATAAAACAAAAAACAAAACAACAACAACAACAAAAAAAAAACAAAAAAACTAAAACTAAAACCAAACCAAAAAACCTGAGTATCTAAAAATAGAACAAATTTCTGTGGTAGGTAGTGTTGCCTGTAACTAGAGATATTCAAACATAGGTTACTGTTTCATTTGTATAAACTAGTAGTCTGGTAGAACAATTAGATGAACTTCAAACTCCCTTTGAGCTTTCAGATTCTATGGAGGTATGCTTTGTTAAGAAGATTATCTCTATTTGCCATGCTGAATGCATTATGAGGCCAATGTTGAGTGCATAGTGGTTTCTCCTTAGAGTTTTTGGAATTAAGTTTTATTGAGTTTAGGACTTTAAAGGATATGTGATTTCCTAACGCCATCTGTAACACTAATTTCAGCTTTAGCTCACGTTGCCAGCCTCTTCTTGGGATACACTTGAAATAAAATAGATTCTTTTTTGCAGATGAGTTATTTTCTCTGTTAACTGAAATTATCTACTTTATTTTTTTTCTGGTGTAACTTTTACTGAATCACTGATAACACTGATATATTTTTGATAATACATTTGTATTTTAGAACAATAAAACATGTTTAATTTGCTTTTGGTGGTAGACTAAATTCTCTATTTCAAATATATAAATCTTCTCAAATGTATCCATATGCCAAAGTGGCTAATAACCTCTTTGTTTCGTGAATCTATTTTTGGTCTGCTGCAGGAGAAAGGGTGAAATTTACACTCAATATACTAATAGCTCCTGACTTTTACACCTCAACCCAGATTTTATAACTATAATAAAAACATAAATTCATTCTCAGGCTTCATACTATATAAACTACATAGTTTTTTTTTTGTTTTTGAGACATGGTCTCACTGTTGCACAGGCTGAAGTGTAGTGGTATAATTGTGTGGCTCACTGCACCCTTCAACTCCTGGGCTCAAGCAGTCCTGCCTTGGCCTCCCAAATTGCTAGGATTACAGGTGTGAACCACTGTACCTGGCCAGTTCTTAACATTGTTTGCTAGGTGGCAGATGAAACCTGCACTTGAAGAGTTTTTTCAAATCAAGTTAATTCACATATAAACAAAGCTATAGAATGCCTCACTGTTTTTAAGAGCCCAAATCAGGAAACGATCGCTAAGTTGATCAACAGAATACATGTTAAATAAGCTACGTACATAAAGTGGGCCACAGTGCAGCTGTTAAAAAAAAGATGGATTCAACTGTATATTGACATGGAAATATTTTCATGATATATTGCTGAGAGAAAGTATTGAGTAGTAAACAGTATGTACAGCGTGTTTCCATTTTAAAAAGAAAGTAAGATGATGCAAATGCATCAAAAAATGTCAGAAAGTCTTTATCCAAACTGGTGTCACTGGTTATCTCTGAGCAATGGAATTCCTTACTTGATGGCTACAGGGATGAGGATTGGAAACTCCCTTCTGACACATTTGATAGAGTCTAATATGGGTCAATTCCCATATGCATTTCCTTAAAAAAAACTAATAAAGACACAAAATAATACAATCTAATGTCAACTTTCTTCTATAGGAGTAAAGAAGAGGAAATTAATCATAGCCAAGCAAAGAGGTAGATGATTTTAAAGTCCAATGGACACTGTCAAAATTCAGAGTTCTTGTGGGCAAAAAATTGTAATGAAAGCATACATAAAGATTAGATGATATAAATGTGCAATTTTAAATCATTCTTGCTCTTGCTGTTACCATCCCAAAGAGAAATTTTAGACTTCTGCAAACTTCTTTCTACCCCTGATTTTTCATGGGTTTAAAAGATTCCTCACATCTCCACTTCACTATCTTTTTGTCCTGTCATATTGGACCCAACAGTTTTCCTGCGCAAACTGCTGTTGCTTTTTTGAGCACAGTGCACATGGTGGGGACAGTCGGAACTCTCTGCTACTGCACTATGTGCTGTGTTTTCTCCCAGTTAAGTCTGAGCAGACAGGAGGGAGACACAGACAATATAAATGCATACATTATGACCAGCTTAATTTAAATAAGGAATTTGTGTTGGAGAGGAATAAAATGACTTTTTAAGTATGTTTTATTACACGATATATATATGTACAATCACGACATAATAAAATATAGGCAAATCGGTAATATTGAATGCAGAAAACAGAAATTGGTGCAAGCATTTTAAGTAGAAAGGAATTTAATACAAGATATTAGTTGCTTACAACTTAGCAACTATTATTGCTTCTTGTTGGAAGGGCTGAAAGAACAGGTTCTGTTCCAGACTTTCTGGACTGATTTCCAAAAGAATATCAAGCTCATCCACAGAGGAGCTACTACTATCCCTGAAGCAGCTGCTAGTACTGCTGCCACAGCTGCCTCTCACAGGGACTGATTTTAGGAAGCCAGAGTAGGATGTCATTCTGCAGTTTCATACCTGGAAAAATGGTGCACAGACCTGGAATGCAGCTACAGGAAAGTCTCGCATTTCTAAAATGCCAGCAGCCAGAGCCAAGAGTTGCAGGAACATGCTATCGTCTTTTCTTCATTCTGCCTTGCAGACTTTCTCAATTTTCTCAATTTCTCTCAAGTACTGGAAGTAGATAATTTGCATCCAGAATGTTAGCTTCAAGAATATTAGGGGGAGTTTAGATTGTAGCTTTCCAAACTCTCCAAATCAAAGAGTGGAAAAGAGACTGAGAGTCAGAGTATATCTCATAAACAGAGAAGCTCCAAGTAGGAAAAAATAATCACTCATAACATGACCATCCAGATAAAATAGCTGTTAACACGGTCACACATCTATTATATTTTTCTTTCCATGTCTGTCTACCTATCATCCATCTATCTGTCTATCTATCTATCCATCTATCTATCTATCTATCTATCTATCTATCTAATCTATTCAATTGGAAGTAATTGTTTTTCTAGTTTGTTTAGTAGCCCTTCCTACCATTCTTTGGGTAAAAACGGGATCCCTTTTTTGTTTGGAAACTACCTCAATCCATATCTATGCTTTCCTGACCAACAAACCTTATCCCCTTCAACCCCGTTATCCTCAAATCCTAATTATACATTATATGAGCCAAAAATTTCCTTTTTTGGGGCCCTAATCATGTTTGACTATAGTTTCTGACAGTGTCTTCTGACAAGTTCTAATGTATGTGTGTGTATATTAAAGGTGACTTATAGACTAGGAAATGCTTTGCAGCCTGATTTTTTCGTGGATAAATATATCAATTTTTTTCAGGTAATAAGTTAAATATATGCCATAATTATTAATGGCTACAAAACATTACAATGTTTGGATTTACCATAATTTTTTCAATTCATAATTTGTTTCTAACTTTTTTACTTTCATCACATTGAAGTTTAAATGGGTGTGTAAATTTGGACTACTTTTGGTTGCAAGTGACAGAAGCTGAACTTGACATGCTTGAACAAAAAGGGGTTTTGGAAAGATATTAGGATTTCTCACAAAATATGAAGAAAAAATACAGAATTTAGACCACCATCAAGAACTACCAGGATTAGAACATGAAACTTGATGTCATTCGAAATTTCTTTATTGTCCACATGGAGAAGCTGGAGTGACCAACTCGTCCTGATCTGCCTGGGACTATCCAAGTTTTAAGACTGGAAGTCCCAGATCCTGGGAACTCCCCTTATCCCAAGAAAACTGGAACTTTGGTCATCCCAGCTCTGGAGTCTTATTTTGTCAGGCAATAGAAAGAAACATTCTTCTAGCAGTTCTAGTTGAAAGCTCCAATGAAGAATTCATATTCATCGATAGATCAAATGCTTTTGGCAAAAGGAAGGGGATTTTTGCTAGAAGAAAGGAAGTTTAGGCTGGGTGTGGTGGCTCACACCTATAACCCCAGCACTTTGGGAGGCCAAGGTGGATGGATCACAAGGTCAGGAGTTCGAGAGGAGCCTGACTGACATGGTGAAACCCTGTCTCTACTAAAAATACAAAAATTACCTGGGTGTGGTGCCAGGTGCCTGTAATCTCAGCTACTCAAGAGGCTGGGGCAGGAGAATCGCTTGAACCTGGGAGGTGGAGGTTGTAGTGAGCCAAGATCATGCCACTGCACTCTAGCCTGGGCGACAGAGTGAGACTCCCTCTCAAAAAAATAAAAATAAAAAGGAAGGATGTTTAGACTAAGAAAACAGCCTCTACTCCTAGCAAATAAAGGAACCACATTATAGTGGGCCTTGGTGGTCCTTGATAAGCCAGACAGAAATATTCAGTTTTGACTAATTTAAATTAAAAATGTGGAATATGGCAGAAGAGAATGAAAAGATGAAGTAAGTATAAAAGGACAATTGATTTGCTGGAAATTATGCAAGGTCAACTGAAGACTAGGATTCAGAAGATACACTGGGAACACATTAGCAGTAATCCAGGCATGAGTTTAGCAGTACAAGAACACATGATTTTGGAGCAGAAGAAATAAATGGAAGAGGAATTTAAATGCCAAGATCTCATAGCTCATTGGTATAACAAATTAGTTTGCCTGTCGTGTTGATATTTCAGTGTCCCAAGAGTGCATAGCATTAGTACAGTTCTGGCCTAAAACCATAATCCTTGAGAATTCCACCTGTAAGTTTTGGGAGAACAAAGAATGAAGACTTCTAGGCCCAAGGAGACCTGGATAGGACAACAGTCCCTTATATTTTGCCACACTGAAATGTAAATCAGTCACACAAGGTTAGGTATCATCTCTATCCTGTTCTTGACTGTTCACCCCCTGGTCCTGAAACAGTGCCCCACATGTAGAAGACTCTGACAGTACCAAGCATGTTGTGGAGTAGTTAGAGGGGGAAGAGAATGAGAATTTAAAGAGCATGTTACCACACAAAGATAAAAAAGAAAAGGTTTTCCTAATTAGTAATGCAAAAAGTTTCCTTTGACATATTTAGATTCTTGAGGAAACCCTTATTTGGTTTGAATCTATTGAAAATAGCTTCAATTGTTTCATTTATTTGTATGTATACACAGTCATGCATATGATAAAATGAAAAATTTTCTAAATCTTGGAAGAAATAAAATCATCAACACAAATACTGTGGAAGTAACTTTAAAGTGTTCACATTTGGACAGCATCTTTAAAAACCTCTGTCTGAAGACCCCTTCCTTCCTTCCTCTTCTCTAGGATGCAGACATACAAACATGCAATTTTGTTTTGACATCTAAGCCTTTAGAATTCCTTAGTATATATAAGTATATGTAGACATATAGATATTACCTACACAGAAAGGCGAAAGAGTGATAAGGAGCCCGTATTCAGAATATAGTTTCCTCATGAGTGTGGGAGAAGTGGGGAGATGAGATGACAGGCAGGAAAAGAGCAATGGGAAATTCATGGGCATTGATAATAGTCTATATGCTAATTTGTTTGATAAGCCCACAAATGTTCATTTCATCATTATACTTCCTAATCTATGTGTAAATTATATTACATATGTTATGTATATATATATATATATATATATATAAACTTAGCATGTGGCAAACATTCATAGTAAAATGTAAAAAAGTATATAAAATTGACGTATATACATATGGTCAAAACCATTTATTCATGTTACAGTGTAATTGAGAGAACTCTTTAATGATGTATATTTTTGTTTAGAATGGTCACAGTCATGTATTTAAAGAAATTGAATCTAATTTAATCTCTTATTCATGTTAGCAATATTTTCTTGGTCTTAATCTTAAACCGATGCTCAAATTCTAAATATAGAAGAGGTTTTTGGCCAGGCATGGTGTCTCACGTCTGTAATCCCAGCACTTTGGGAGGCCGAGGTTGGCAGATCACCTGAGGTCAGGAGTTGGAGACCAGCTTGGTCAATATAATGAAACCCCATCTCTACTAAGAATACAAAATAAATAAATAAATAAATTAGTCAGGAGTTGTGGTGCATGCCTATAGTCTCAGCTACTCAGGAGGCTGAGGCACAATAATTGCTTGAACCCGGGAGGCAGAGGTTACAGTAAGCTGAGATTGCCACTGCACTCCAGCCTGGGCAACAGAGTGAGACTCCATCTCAACAAAAAAAAAAAAAAAAAAGAAGGTTTTTTTTTGGAGTCTGGCAAGAAATCATATAAAACAGAAAACATCCCTATTTAGGAAAATGTATGCTTTATTTTTACACTTGTAATTTGTGTGTGTGTGTGTGTGTGTGTGATGGAGTCTTGCTCTATTGCCCAGGCTGAAGTACAGTGGCACGATCTCAGGTCACTGCAACCTCAGTCTCATGGGTTCAAGCGATTCTCCTGCCTCAGCCTCCTGAGTAGCTGGGACTACAGGCGTGAGCTACCATGCCTGGCTAATTTTTGTATTTTTAGTAGAGACGGGGTTTCACCATGTTGGCCAGGTTGGTCTCAAACTCCTGACCTCAAGTGATCTACCTGACTTGGCCTCCCAAAGTGCTGGGATTACAGCACTCTTGTAATTTATTTCTATTATTACTAACACTTTATCTTCACCTTTTTCTTGAAAGTCTTTTTTTAAATATTAATAACAGATGAGAAAATTTAAAAAGCCCATTGGACTTAAAAATAGGAGATGCAAATTTAATCTTCAATTCTGCCAGCATTTACTCTTAGTTCACTTAAGTTCTCTGAAATTCAGTTGTCATAAAGTAAGAAGATTGGACTGGATATAGATAGCTATTGCTAAATTTCTTGATATTACATGTTGAAAGATTTCCAAGTACAATTTTACATTCTCTGTTTCTGTCTTCCCATCCTTTTCATTCTGACATGGTGTTTTATAGAGTAGTTATAAAAATTTGAAGCTTATTTTCTATAAAAATTAGAAGAATATAGAAAAAATGTTATCACTGGCCATCTTCTGAGGACACAGTGTTACATAAACATGTCTCTTATTGATAAGAATGTCTCTCTAAAGTGTGTTAGCCGGACAAATGTTGTACACAGCCAATGATGAAAAAAATGTCAAACATCTGGCTTATATTTGTGTTTACTCTTTGCTTTGTTAAGCATATATTTTGAAAGAATAATATTTCCTAAGAGTCTTGTAGTAATTTTTCCAAAAAAAGAATGTACTTAAAATCTGCTTTGCCTTTTGGATCCCTAGACATGTCTGCTTAGTGAGGGAGAGAAACCACTAGAGGAATGCCTAAATAACTTTGCAATATTTAATTATATAATTTCATGTCATGTTTCATCAGAAGTCATGTCTGTATATAATGGGGGTGTTAAAGAGAAGTTGGCTAGATGCTATATTATTTTCATATTGTGTAAACAATTTATGTGTCAAAGAAAAGAAATAAATAGATGGAAAATACAAGAAGAATTCTTTTCTAGGTTTAAGGTATTATGCTCTTCCCTTGTGTAAGTAAATAACAAAAGCAGGCCTTTGTTATTTTTGTTTACTTTGAATGTTTACTATTGATCCTGTGGACACTTTTACACACATGATCACATTTAATTGAGGAAAAACTCTGGAGACTTCTCCTTTGGAGAAGAGGGAATAGATATAATTTTTCCTATTCCTCCAGCTAAGCACAACTTAAAAACCTGGAAATTATACGTGAAACACTTATAAGAAGACTCTGAAAGATGAAGAGAAGAAGGCAGATGTGCTAGGAACACTTTAGACCCAAATAATGACACAGTGGTAACTTCTCTGTTCTCTTTTGTTTTTTGTTTCCCTCATATATCCCAAACTTGTAGCTGAAGAAGTCCAAAACCCAGAAACACCAAGACAACCAGACAAAAAAAGCCCTGAAACAAAAGTTTGCTGTTTCTAGCCAAAGAATCAAAAAAGGGGCAGCCTAGCATGAAATAAATTTGTAAGCAATGGAAAAGAAAATTACCAAAAACAAAGAAGGATATTACATGATAATAAAAGTGTCAATCAAACAAAGAGAGAGCATTCCTAAACGTGCATGTGCCAAACAAGGATGCTGCAAAAAAATGGGAATCAAAAACTGACAGAAGTGAAAGAAGAAATCAACAAATCAGCAATTATAGTTTGATACTTCAGCAACCTTCTTACAACAATGGATAGAAAAGCTAGATAAAAAATCAACAAGCATACAGAATTCAACAGCGCTATTAACCAGCAAGAAACAAGATCTGAAAACTTTTTTAGGGTACTACACCCCAGAGCAGCAGAATACATATCATTTCATGTACTAACAGAGCATATACCAAGATAGAATACAACTTGGGTCATAAAGCTAATTAACCTCAACAAATGTAAAATAATTAAAAACATACAAAGTGTGTCTTTGCTCACAATAAAATCAAACTAGAAACTTTTAACAGAAAGTGCCTTTAACCATTCTGGCTGCTATAACAAAATACTATAAACAGAGTAATCTGTAAACAACAGATATTTGTTTCTCACGGTTTGAGCTGGAAGTCCAAGGTCAAGGCGTCAGTAGATTTGGTGTCTGGAGAAGATCGATTTCTTGGCCCATAGATAGTGCTTTCTTGTTGTGTCTCCACATAGTGGAAGGGTAAGAGGTCTTTCCAAGGCTTCTCTTATAAGAGTACTAATCAGATTCATAATGGCTCTACCTTCATGACCTAATTGCCTTCCCAAAATCCCCCCACCTAATTCCATCACCTTGGTAGTTAGGATTTCAACATATGAATGGTGGGTAGGGGGTTATGATAATTCAGTCCATTGCAAAAATATAAAAGAAAAATCTCTAAACACTTGAAAACTAAACAACACATGTGTATAAATAACCCATAGATCAAAGAGAAAGTCTCAGGGAAAAAGATAATACATTTCACTGAATGAAAGTGAAAATACAACACGTTAACATTTATGAAAAATGCTAAAGCAATGCTGAGAAGAAAATGTATAGCACCAAATGCATACATTAGAAAAGAGGAAAAGTCTCAAATCTGTCATCTAAACTCTCACATCAAGAAACTAAAAAAAAAAAAAAAAAAGACAACACAAGCACAAAGCAAGTAGATAAAATAAAAAAGAGCAAAGATCAGTTAAATTGAAAATATAAAACGTAGAGGAAATCAGTAAAACAAAGTGTAGTTTATTCAAAAAGATAAAATTAATCAACTTTTAACAATACTGGCAAAAAATGAAGACACATTATACAAATATAATACATGAAATAGGGCATATTGCTATAGATCCTTCAGACAATTAAAGGATGATGGGGAATAAAATGAACAACTTGTATAAATTGACAAGTTAGAGTGGACTGCTAGTTATTTGAGAAACATAAACTACCAAAACTCATCCAATATGAAATAGATAAATTGAATAGTTCTACAACTGTGAATAAAATTGAATTCATAAATTAAAAATTTCCAAAAAAATCTCCAGGGCCCTATAATTTTGCTGGAAAATTTAGCAAATGTTTAAGGAAGGATTGGCACTAAAACTGCACAATGTCTCCCAGGGAATAGAAAAGGAAGGAATGCTTCCTAATTTATTTTATAAAGTTAGTATTACCCTTATATTAAAACCAGACACAGCACATAAAAGAAAACTAGACCAATGTCCCTCAAGAATACATATTTAAAAATTGTTAACATTATATTAGCATACAGTGCAGCAATATGTATAACTATACACTATGACAATGTGTATAATGACAAAGTATGATTCATCATAGGAGGCAAAGCTAGGTCAATATTCAAAAATCAATGTACTTTATTAAGAGGCTACAGATGAAAATTATGTGATCGTACCAATCAATGCAAAAAAAGTTGGACAAAGTCAATACTCTAAGAAATATAGAAATAGAGGGGAACTTTCTTAACACAAAATACTCACAGCTAACATTATAGTTAATGGGAAAAATTGAAACAAGGCAAGGATGTGTACCCTCATCACTGGTATTCAACATAGTGCTAGGCATTCTAGCCAGTGCAATAAAGCGAGCAAAGGAAATTCAAAAAATACATATTGAAAAGGAATAAATAAAACTGACCTGTAAGGCATCTAAAAAACAAAAACTTCTAGAAATAATAAGTGAATCCAGAAAGTTTATAGGATACAGATAAACATACAAAAATCAGTTCTATTTTTATATTCTGGCAATGAACACCTGCAATTAAAAATATAATATATCTACAAAAATAAAATTATAGCTGTAACTCTAACAAAATATGTACAGGATTTGTTTTCTGAAAGCCTCAAAATACTGATGAAAGAAATTAAATAAGATCTATATAGTGATTTATACTATGTTGATGGATGTCCATAATTCTTAAATTGATACACATATTTAGTCCAATTACTATAAAATCCCAGCAAGATTTTTGTAGATAAAAGATATTCTAAAATTCATATGGGAATGCAAGGGCACCAGGATAGCCAAACCAATTTTGAAAAGAAAGAATAATGTGGGAGGAATCATTTTATCCAATTTCAAGACTTATTATATACAAAACTATGTGGTATTGGTGGGAGAATAAACACATAGATCAATGGAACAAAACAGAGAAACTAAAATCAGACCTACACAAATATGTCATATTGATTCCTGATAAAGGTACAAAACCATTTAATGGCGAAAAGATAGCCTTGGCAACATGGTCCTGGAGCATGGATATCCATGCACCATAAAATCAACCTCTACTTAAATTTTATACCATATACAAAAATTAAAACGGACCATGGACTTTAAATGTAAAGTGAAAAGCTATAAATCTTTTACAACAAAATATCTGAGAAAGTTTTAGGGGTCTAATGGTAGGCAAAGTTTCTTAGATTTGATGCAAAAACCATTAACCATTAAAGTAAAAATGGATAAACTGAACTTAATCAAAATTAAAACTTTTGCTTTGTGGAAGACCTGGTTAAGAGGGTAAAATACCAATTACAGACTGGGCTACCTTTCTTAACATCACACAGCAGACAACAGAGCAGAACTGACTTCATATTGAATCCACTGGGAAAGAGCCTGTTTATATTTTTGTTTAGTACCCATGTGTAATTCAGTTAAAAAATGTTTTATGCAAATACATAATGACTAGAAGTATTTTTACCGAATATTATGGCAGTTTCCCCCTTTATTCTTTATGCATGTGCACTGCATTCCAGCATTACTCTTCAGAAAAGTTTTGTAAATATTTTTATTTGACTAGGAAATTATCTGTGAAGGGACATATTTGTTCTGCTGCAAACAGCAATGTTGAGTACAAATTCTTTTTTGATATATATATATATAGCTTCTCTTTATCATTGACCATAGAAACAATAAAGACTAAACAAAGGGGTAATAAATTTAATAGTTCCTAGCCTGACATTAGAACTAACAGTATAAAGGAAGCTATAATCATTTTTTTTCATTTATACATTGTCTCCCCTCTCTAAATATGAGACTTAATTACATGTATTTATTTATATAGCCATTCTGTTTTCTCTGCTCCACTCATTAAACTATAAGACATTTCAGAACAGGGACTAAATATTTTTGTCTTCACAAGCTTAGGCTTAGCAAATCGCCTCGCATAGGTTACATAGTAACAAATATTTAAGTGAATAAATTACTATTCTTTGTGATAATTGGACTGAAAAAAACTAGACTATTCCATGGAATGATGAGAATTGCTTTATGATTTTTGCCAATGTGAAGATTCAGCATAAAAAAATTAGGTGCTGTTTAAATTCTCTTACTTTTTCTGTTACTTAGAACAACATTTCTAAACTGCTAGTTGCCATGTTATAAAGACAACCTTTTATCAGTCTTTTAGTCAGTCCTTTATGTGCTCTTAACAGTACAAGATGGAATTCATGTCTTTTTTTCTGTTTGTTTGTTTATTTATTTATTTAATTTCAATAGGGTTTTTGGGGAACAGGTAGTGTTTGGTTACATTAATAAGTTTGTTACTGGCAATTTCTGAGATTCTGGTGCACCCATCACCTGAACAGTGTACACTGTACCCAATGGAATTCATCTCTTTTTGTAGTCCTTTTTTTCTTCTCTTATACCTGATGTTAGGCATTCTTAGATGACCAGAAGTATAATTGGTTTTATGGCATACACTAATATATAGCAAACAGCATATATAAGGTATCAAATACAAAGTCTTTTTTGTTGTTGTTGTTGTTGATATATATATATATACACATATATACACATTTTTTATGTTATTATTATTATACTTTAAGTTTTAGCATACATATGCACAACGTGCAGGTTTGTTACATATGTATCCATGTGCCAGGTTGGTGTGCTGCACCCATTAACTTGTCACTTAGCATTAGGTATATCTCCTAATGCTATCCCTCCCCCCTCCCCCTACCCCACAACAGTCCCCAGAGTATGATGTTCCCCTTCCTGTGTCCATGTATTCTCATTGTTCAATTCTCACCTATGAGTGAGAACATGCGGTGTTTGGTTTTTTGTCCTTGCGATAGTTTACTGAGAATGATGATTAACAGTTTCATCCATGTCCCTGCAAAGGACATGAACTCATCATTTTTTATGGCTGCATAGTATTCCGTGGTGTATATGTGCCACATTTTCTTAATCCAGTCTGTCCTTGTTGGACATTTGGGTTGGTTCCAAGTCTCTGCTATTGTGAATAGTGCTGCAATAAACATACCTGTGCATGTGTCTTTATAGCAGCATGATTTATAATCCTTTGGGTATATACCCAGTAATGGGATGGCTGGGTCAAATGGTATTTCTAGTTCTAGATCCCTGAGGAATCACCACACTGTCTTCCACAATGGTTGAACTAGTTTACAGTCCCACCAACAGTGTAAAAGTGTTCCTATTTCTCCACATCCTCTCCAGCACCTGTTGTTTCCTGATTTTTTAATGATGGCCATTCTAACTGGTGTGAGATGGTATCTCATTGTGGTTTTGATTTGCATTTCTCTCATGGACAGTGATGATGAGCATTTTTTCATGTGTTTTTTGGCTGCATAAATGTCTTCTTTTGAGAAGTGTCTGTTCATGTCCTTCGCCTACTTTTTGATGGGGTTGTTTGTTTTTTTCTTGTAAATTTGTTGGAGTTCATTGTAGATTCTGGATATTAGTCCTTTGTCAGATGTGTAGGTTGCGAAAATTTTCTCCGATTTTGTAGGTTGCCTGTTCACTCTGATGGTAGTTTCTTTTGCTGTGCAGAAGCTCTTTAGTTTAATTAGATCCCATTTGTCAATTTTGGCTTTTGTTGCCATTGCTTTTGGTGTTTTAGACATGAAGTCCTTGCCCATGCCTATGTCCTGAATGGTATTTCCTAGGTTTTCTTCTAGGGTTTTTATGGTTTTAGGTCTAACATGTAAGTCTTTAATCCATCTTGAATTAATTTTTGTATAAGGTGTAAGGAAGGGATCCAGTTTCAGCTTTCTACATATGGCTAGCCAGTTTTCCCAGCACCATTTATTAAATAGAGAATCCTTTCCCCATTGCTTGTTTTTGTCAGGTTTGTCAAAGATCAGATAGTTGTAGATATGCAGCGTTATTTCTGAGGGCTCTGTTCTGTTCCATTGATGTATATCTCTGTTGTTGTACCAGTACCATGCTGTTTTGGTTACTGTAGCCTTGTAGTATAGTTTGAAGTCAGGTAGCGTGATGCCTCCAGCTTTGTTCTTTTGGCTTAGGATTGACTTGGCAATGCGGGCTCTTTTTGGGTTCCATATGAACTTTAAAGTAGTTTTTTTCAATTGTGTGAAGAAAGTCATTGGTAGCTTGATGGGGATGGCACTGAATCTATAAATTAATTTGGGCAGTATGGCCATTTTCGCAATATTGATTCTTCCAGCCCATGAGCATGGAATGTTCTTCCATTTGTTTGTATCCTCTTTTATTTCATTGAGCAGTGGTTTCTAGTTCTCCTTGAAGAGGTCCTTCACATCCCTTGTAAGTTGGATTCCTAGGTATTTTATTCTCTTTGAAGCAGTTGTGAATGGGAGTTCACTCATGATTTGGCTCTCTGTCTATTATTGGTGTATAAGAATGCTTGTGATTTTTGTTCATTGATTTTGTATCCTGAAATTTTGCTGAAGTTGATTATCAGCTTAAGGAGATTTTGGGCTGAGACAGTGGAGTTTTCTAGATGTACAATCATGTCATCTGCAAACAGGGACAATTTGACTTCCTCTTTTCCTAATTGAATACCCTTTATTTCCTTCTCCTGCCTAATTGCCCTGGCCAGAACTTCCAACACTGTGTTGAATAGAATGGTGAGAGAGGGCATCCCTGTCTTGTGCCAGTTTTCAAAGGGAATGCTTCCAGTTTTTGCCCATTCATTACAGTATTGGCTGTGGGTTTGTCATAGATAGCTCTTATTATTTTGAGATACGTCCCATCAATACCTAATTTATTGAGAGTTTTTAGCATGAAGTGTTGTTGAATTTTGTCAAAGGCCTTTTCTGCATCTATTGAGATAATCATGTGGTTTTTGTCTTTGGTTCTGTTTATATGCTGGATTATGTTTATTGATTTGCGTATGTTGAACCAGCCTTGCATCCCAGGGATGAAGCCCACTTGATCATGGTGGATAAGCTTTTTGATGTGCTGCTGGATTCGGTTTGCCATTATTTTATTGAGGATTTTTGCATCGATGTTCATCAAGGAGATTGGTCTAAAATTCTCTTTTTTGGTTATGTCTCTGCCAGGCTTTGGTATCAGGATGATGCTGGCTTCATAAAATGAGTTAGGGAGGATTCCCTCTTTTTCTATTGATTGGAATAGTTTTAGAAGGAATGGTACCAGTTCCTCCTTGTACCCCTGGTAGAATTCGGCTGTGAATCCATCTGGTCCTGGACTCCTTTTGGTTGGTAAGCTATTAATTATTGCCACAATTTCAGAGCCTGTTATTGGTCTATTCAGAGATTCAACTTCTTCCTGGTTTAGTCTTGGGAGGGTGTATGTGTCAAGGAATTTATCCATTTCTTCTAGATTTTCTAGTTTATTTGTGTAGAGGCGTTTGTAGTATTCTCTGATGGTAGTTTGTATTTCTGTGGGATTGGTGGTGATATCCCCTTTATCATTTTTATTGCATCTATTTGATTCTTCTCTTTTCTTCTTTATTAGTCTTGCTAGTGGTCTATCAATTTCGTTGATCTTTTCAAAAAACCAGCTCCTGGATTCATTAATTTTTGAAGGGTTTTTTTGTGTCTCTATTTCTTTCAGTTCTGCTCTGATTTTAGTTATTGCTTGCCTTCTGCTAGCTTTTGAATGTTTTTGCTCTTGCTTTTCTAGTTCTTTTAATTGTGATGTTAGAGTGTCAATTTTGGATCTTTCCTGCTTTCTCTTGTGGGCATTTAGTGCTATAAATTTCCCTCTACACACTGCTTTGAATGTGTCCCAGAGATTCTGGTATGTTGTGTCTTTGTTCTTGTTGGTTTCAAAGAACATCTTTATTTCTGCCTTCATTTCGTTATATACCCAGTAGTCATTCAGGAGCAGATTGTTCAGTTTCCATGTAGTTGAGCGGTTTTGAGTGAGTTTCTTAATCCTGAGTTCTAGTTTGATTGCACTGTGGTCTGAGAGACAGTTTGTTCTAATTTCTGTTCTTTTACATTTGCTGAGGAGTGTTTTACTTCCAACTATGTGGTCAATTTTGGAATTGGTGTGGTGTGTTGCTGAAAAAAATGTGTATTCTGTTGATTTGGGGTGGAGAGTTCTGTAGATGTCTATTAAGTCCACTTGGTGCAGAGCTGAGTTCAATTCCTGGGTATCCTTGTTAACTTTCTGTCTCGTTGATCTGTCTAATGTTGACAGTGGGGTGTTAAAATCTCCCATTATTATTGTGTGGGAGTCTAAGTCTCTTTGTAGGTCCCTCAGGACTTGCTTTATGAATCTGGTGCTCCTGTATTGGGTGCATTTATATTTAGGATATATATCCTGTCATTATGATATTAGCTGGTTATTTTGCTCGTTAGTTGGTGCAGTTTCTTGATAGCCTTGATGGTCTTTACAATTTGGCATGATTTTGCTGTAGCTGATACCGGTTGTTCCTTTCCATGTTTAGTGCTTCCTTCAGGAGCTCTTTTAGGACAGGCCTGGTGGTGACAAAATCTCTCAGCATTTGCTTGTCTGTAAAGGATCTTATGAAGCTTAGTTTGGCTGGATATGAAATTCTGGGTTGAAAATTCTTTTCTTTAAGACTGTTGAATATTAGCCCCCACTCTCTTCTGGCTTGTAGAGTTTCTGCCGAGAGATCAGCTGTTAGTCTGATGGGCTTCCCTTTGTGGGTAACCCGACCTTTCTCTCTGGCTGCTCTTGACATTTTTTCCTTCATTTCAACTTTGGTGAATCTGAGAATTATGTGTCTTGGAGTTGCTCTTCTCAAGGAGTATCTTTGTGGCATTCTCTGTATTTCCTGAATCTGAATGTTGGCCTGCCTTGCTAGATTGGGGATATTCTCCTGGATAATATCCTACAGAGTGTTTTCCAACTTGGTTCCATTCTCCCCATCACTGTCAGGTACACCAATCAGAAGTAGATTTGGTCTTTTCACATAGTCCCATATTTCTTAGAGGCTTTATTCATTTCTTTTTATTCTTTTTTCTCTAAACTTCCCTTCTCACTTCATTTCATTCATTTCATCTTCAATCACTGATACCCTTTCTTCCAGTTGATCGCATTGGCTCCTGAGGCTTCTGCATTCTTCATGTAGTTCTCGAGCCTTGGCTTTCAGCTCCATCAGCTCCTTTAAGCACTTCTCTGTGTTGGTTATTCTAGTTATACATTCATCTAATTTTTTTTCAAAGTTTTTAACTTCTTTGCCATTGGTTTGAATTTCCTCCTGTAGCTCAGAGTAGTTTGATTGTCTGAAGCCTTCTTCTCTCAACTTGTCAGTCATTCTCTGTCCAACTTTGTTCCGTTGCTGGTGAGGAACTGCATTCCTTTGGAGGAGGAGAAGTGCTCTGCTTTTTAGAGTTTCCAGTTTTTCTGCTCTGTTTTTTCCCCATCTTTGTTGTTTTTGTCTACTTTTGGTCTTTGATGATGGTGATGTACAGATGGGTTTTTGGTGTGGATGTCCTTTCTGTTTGTTAATTTTCCTTCTACCAGACAGGACCCTCAGCTGCAGGTCTGTTGGAGTTTGTTAGAGGTCCACTCCAGACCCTCTTTGCCTGGGTGTCAGCAGCGGTGGCTGCAGAACAGCAGATTTTCGTGAACCACGAATGCTGCTGCCTGATCGTTCCTCTGGAAGTTTTGTTTCAGAGGAGTACCCAGCCGTGTGAGGTGTCAGTCTGCCCCTACTGGGGGATGCCTCCCAGTTAGGCTGCTTGGGGGTCAGGGACCCACTTGAGGAGGCAGTCTGCCCATTCTCAGATTTCCAGTTGCATGCGGGGAGAACCGCTACTCTCTTCAAAGCTGTCAGACTGGGACATTTAAGTCTGCAGAGGTTACTGCTGAATTTTTGTTTGTCTGTGCCCTGCCCCCAGAGGTGGAGCCTACAGAGGCAGGCAGGCCTCCTTGAGCTGTGGTGGGCTCCACCCAGTTCGCGCTTCCTGGCTGCTTTGCTTATCTAAGCAAGCCTGGGCAATGGCGGGCCCCCCTTCCCCAGCCTTACTGCAGCCTTGTAGTTTGATCTCAGACTGCTGTGCTAGCAATCATGGAGACTCCGTGGGCATAGGATCCTCTGAGCCAGGTGCGGGATATAATCTCCTGGTGTGCCTTTTTTTAAGCCTGTCGGAAAAGGGCAGTATTAGGGTGGGAGTGACCCGATTTTCCAGGTGCCGTCTGTCACCCCTTTCTTTGACTAGGAAAGGGAACTCTCTGACCCCTTGTGCTTCCCGAGTGAGGCAATGCCTCACCCTGCTTCAGCTCGCGCATGGTGCGCTGCACCCACTGTCCTGCACCCACTGTCTGGCACTCGCTAGTGAGATGAACCCGGTACCTCAGATGGAAATGCAGAAATCACCCATCTTCTGCGTCGCTCAGGCTGGGAGCTGTAGACCCCAGCTGTTCCTATTCGGCTGTCTTGGCTCCACCCCCCAAAGTCTTTAGAGTCAGATAAACCTGCATTTGAAGACTAACTCTATCTCTGACCAGTCCTGAGAAATTACTTTGAGCCACAGTTTAGTTATTCATAAGATAGAATTTTCATAACCATTAGAGGTATTTAATAGAAAGCAAGGTGTTTAGCATAGAGGAGATTAATATTCAAAGGACAGATAGTAAAAATTATCAGTCATTTTACTCAATCTGATGAATAATACATTAATGACTGTTTTTCCTGAACATTATTACTACCTCCATCATTGTCTATCTTTAAAAATCAATTGGTACTAATAGTGCTGTGGTCAGTCTTTACATAGGGATTTATCAAATTTACTTAATTGAGATGAAATAAGCCTAATGACTCAGGTTAAAGATTATTTTCTGGAAGAAGTAATGCCAAGAAACGAAAAGTTCCTGAAGTTTCTATCCTGTGGGGATTATTTCAGTCCAACCTATTCCATTTGCAAAGGCAATTGCAGAATGTGTTATATAGGCATGACTATTGATTGAAGACTTTCTGCACTGTGAAAAATTTGGTTTTAAATGTCTATCTTAAAACCTTCTATTTTAGCAGATATGCCAGCAAGTCAGCAGCATTTTCTGTGGTGCAGTCAGAATAGTTTTCAGCTGAATCTCTCTTTTTTCTTCTTTAGCATTTATCATCATGGGCTACATCTCCATAAGGCATATCAGGGTTACACCACCCATACAAAAAACGGTTTACATCTGCCTTTGGCTCATTTTTCTCCACATGCATGATTTACCCCATAATGTGCTGTGCTGTGCTCTGGGATCCTGCAGAAGAAAGCACTGATGTGACTCATCTCCATCATGTGGATGTCCTAGCTCTGCTGCTGCTGCCGCCATTCCCACCTTATTGCAGCACAAATATGGTGAAGGGAAACAGGAACAGAGTTGTTGATAGTAGTGTCTAAGATGAGTTCTCATGGCACAGCTACCAAAGGGGACCTTCTGCAAACAGAAGGTTCCAATTTTAGGCTGCATACTAGTATGAAATAGGTAGTATTAATAACAATAAATATGCCCTTTTGAATAAAATTTAGATTGTTTCCAAGCTTCTGACTTTGGAGGCTTGGTTATTTTTTGAGAAAAAGGTAGACAGAACAAGGATAGCACATACACTGCCATGTTTTTCTTTATTCCTGCTCAGGACAGATTGGTGGACATTTCTGGTTGCACATCCAAAACCATCTCTTCTTTTCTGGAAAACAGAATTCCAAACTGTTTGGGAGATATGGTGCACAACCTCAGGATATTTACTAGTTATTATTCTGAGACGGAGGGGAAATTAGATATATGGAGAGTCTGATGGGAGTATCTGGAAAAGGTTTCTCTTCCTTGTCAGAGAGCCATGTAAGAAGAAACCCATTTTGCCCACGCCCTTTCTTTATGATTTTATTTTATTATTATTATACTTTAAGTTTTAGGGTACATGTGCACAATGTGCAGGTTTGTTACATATGTATACATGTGCCATGTTGGTGTGCTGCACCCATTAACTTGTCATTAGCATTAGGTATATTTCCTAATGCTATCCCTCCCTACTCCCCCCACCCCACAACAGTCCCCGGAGTGTGATGTTCCCCTTCCTAGGTCCATGTGTTCTCATTGTTCAGTTCCCACCTATGAGTGAGAACATGCAATGTTTGGTTTTTTGTCCTTGCGATAGTTTGCTGAGAATGATGGTTTCCATCTTCATCCATGTCCCTACAAAGGACATGAACTCTTCATTTTTTATGGCTGCATAGTATTCCATGGTGTATATGTGGCCCAGGCCCTTTCTTTATGCCTTGTGTGGCAGCCATCTTGCAGCCATGCTGGGATTCATTGTCAGCAATCTGAGGATGGCTGAGAGAAAAGATGGGAGAAGTCTGGATCTTTGATAAAAATGCTTAATGGCTGCACCATCACCAGCACTTCTTACCTCTAGACTTCTGATTAGGTGAGATAGTAAGTGCTAGTGTTGCTTAAACTGGTTTTAGTTAGAGATTTCATTCTTCTAGTGGCAGGCCTTCTCACTGATAGATGTCGTATTTGGTACTATCTTTGGTTTTTGGAGAAGACTGAGTTTTCGTTTCAGTAGACTTGTGTTGGAATGTAGCAAGATAGAACTGAGTCAGGAGCGTGTGGGTATTCTGAAGCATTCAGATGGGGAAAAGGTCTGCAGGTGAGTGCAATATAATCTCCAGGAAGCTCAGAGATTCAAAGCCAAAGGAAACCGTACCATCCAAGTATACCTAAGGCTGAGTATGAAGGGTAAAACACAAAGATCAGAAGTCCCCAGATGGGAGAGCAGAGCAAGTGTATGAGTCAAGTGTGATAATGAAGTGTATTTTCTTGAAAAGGATAGGGTGCCCAAGGCTGGTAGTTATTGGATGCTTTCCTACCCCCTAATGAATGTTTGATCTTGGCTTAAAGGCACAACTTCAGAGAGAGAAATGAGTCCATTTTTTTTTCTAACATTTCAGCATCTTTTAAATTCTTCATTCCCTGAGCTCTGCACTACAGAAGGCCTCTCGTGTTAAGAAGTGGATTTGGGCTGGGTGCGGTGGCTTACGCCTGTAATCACAACACTTTGGGAGGCCAACGCAGGTGGAGCACAAGGTCAGGAGTTCGAGACTAGCCTTGCCAACATAGTGAAACCCCATCTCTACTAAAAATACAAAAATTAGCTGGGCATGGTGGCGCACGCCTGTAATCCCAGCTACTTGGGAGGCTGAGGCAGGAGAATCACTTGAACCCAGGAGGCGGAGGTTGTGGTGAGCCAGGATTGCACCACTGCACTCCAGCCTGGGCAACAGAGTGAGACTCTGTCTCAATTAAAAAAAAGAAAAAAAAAAAGAAGAAGAAGAAGTGGGTTTGTAGGTATGTGAATGAAAAGTTCTGCTATGTTATTTTCTACAGAGCAGCTCCTATTCTGAAATCACCAGCCAAAGCAACATTCTGTTTAGAAAATGGAAAAATGTGTTTAGGAAATGTTTATATGTTGTGCTGCAAGTAGCCAAGTTAAGAAGCCTTCCCTGAGACGCTTTTATGAGCCTGGTACTGGTCCAGTTACCATTGTTGAGTCATATTGTACAGGGACCTTATAAAATTTACACAGAGAATCAGAAAGGCACACTCTCTTTCTATCAAGCTAGCTTTTCTCTCTAGAAGCAATTTTTATTTATCAGATTTGGCACCTGTTCCTCTAATATATCATGAAGTATCTATCCAGTTTCTCTTACAATGGGTAGACATCAAAAAGGGGCTTGGCCAGCCTTTCTAAAGACAAAGACAAGAAGATTGACTTAGAAAAAAAAATTAAAAATATCTATCCAAATCATTTTCCAAAGCCTCCTGAAAGATCTGATTTTATGCATTAGCTACTGTATCAGGCAGGGTTTTTAAGTGCATGCAACAGTAATCGCTTTAGCTCATTTGAGCAGAAAATTTATTGAAAGATTGAGTAGCTCTTAGCATCTCTGAGAAGGGTGTAAATGTTAAAAACTAGGTAGCCCGTAATAATACCCCAAATCACACTGAAGAACTGGTCTAATCTAGACACCACTATACTTGCATGGTCATAGTTACCACAGTATACTCTGCAGATATCATCAGCACTGGTCCATAACACTACTTTTGAAATTGTGGTGTAGCCTATCACTTGTGTAGCCTTACTATAAATGACACTCTTTATAGAACAGACTCACTCCTTCTCTAGTTTTTGCATTACTAACTTATGACTCAAAATCCCAAATGGATGTATACAATTGGAGGAGAACAAATAATGTCCCTGAGCCTCAATTGCAAGAAAGTCCAGAAAAGTGAGAATCTGGAATTTTTCTCTCTTTAGTAGGAAATAAGATATCTCATCATATAGAGATTTCTCAAACTGGTGGCTTAGGGAAGCATTTGGCATTGTCTGTAGACATGTCTTTTTTTTAAATTGCTATGCCTTGGCAGGCAATGGGGGATCAAGGGGCTTGCTACTGACATCTAGTGGGTAGAGGCCAAGGATGCTGCTAAACATCCTATAATATACATGACAACAAAGGATTATCTGGTCTGAAATATCAGTAGTGCCTCTGCTGGGAAACTCTACTCTTAAAAGGATAGATAGAGCCCCAGATACATGTGGCCAATCACAAATATTGAAACAGTGGCCAAATTTTTCTTCTTTATTTGGTTTGTCTTTTCAGTTTCCATCCTTTGCCGTGATTCTATTCTCTATCTTTTGTGAGAAAAGACATACAAAAAGAAGATGTAATAGATCTACTTTTGCATTTCTATAAAGGAAAACCTGAGGCTGGGTAATTTATAAAGAAAAGAGGTTTATTATGGATCATGGTTCTGCAGGCTGTACATGCATGACAGCAGCATTTGCTCAGCTTCTGGTGAGGCTTCAGGAAGCTTCCAATCATGGTGGAAGGCAAAAGGAGGCAGTTGCATCACATCGTGAGAGAGAGGTAGCAAGAGGGAGTGGTAGGGGAGGTCCTGGACTCTTTTTAACAACCTTATCTCATGTAAATTCAATGTGAGAACTCACTCATTACCACCAGGAGGACATCAAGCAATTCATGAGGAATCTGCCCCCATCACCCAAACACCTTCCCCCAGGCCCAAACTCTAACATTGGGAGCCATATTTCAACATGAGATTTGGAGGAAGCATGTATCCAAACCATATCAACTATCAACAAGGAAATTTGTTCACAGAAGTCAATAGTTTGCTTAAGATAACAAAAATAATAAATGACAGAATCATTACTAAAAACCCACAACCTACCTCAAGGCTCATACTGTTTCCACTCTGCCATGTTGTTCTTCTGTAGCTCTCTGGAACCACAGAAAATATGTTTACAACGTTGTTAGGATCTTTTTAGAAAGTCTAGATGTAGCACGCAAGAAATGAGGAATGAGTCCACAATTATATTTTCATTGATCATCCTGAAACCAGCCGAACAGATAGTATAGTCAACCTGCATCTCACTCCTCCAGATGAATTAGGAATCTCTTAACCCCCTTCCAGGAGAACTGAAGCCCGTGTCTTACCTGAAACCAAGAGTGAAATATGTTGAATTCACTGAATAGCATCTTACTGTCTCTTCAGTCCTGGTATGTAAAAGAGGAGGATGCTAAGGCTGCAGTAGCATTCCTTAATGGTGCTATAGGGCTACTATTTCCTCTATTCTCCTTTCACTCACTATTATGCTGTATCCACTATCTACTGGGCCCCAAGGCAGCATTATTTTCTGCTGGACACATCACTGGGGATAGAGAGGTAAAGAATGTTCTTCCTCCTGCCTGAAAGATTCTCTGCAACTTGGAGAAAGCTCCTATATGTCAACAGTTGCAAGGTCCAGAACAGGGAATTCATTTATAATGACACATTTTAGACATGCCCACAGCAGCAAGCCTAGGATCCTTTTGAAATGTGTCAGTGTCGGCCGGGCGCGGTGGCTCACGCTTGTAATCCCAGCACTTTGGGAGGCCGAGGCGGGCGGATCACGAGGTCAGGAGATCGAGACCACGGTGAAACCCTGTCTCTACTAAAAATACAAAAAAAATTAGCCGGGCGTGCTGGCAGGCGCCTGTAGTCCCAACTACTCGGAGAGGCTGAGGCAGGAGAATGGCGTGAACCCAGGAGGCGGAGTTTGCAGTGAGCCGAGATTGCACCACTGCACTCCAGCCTGGGCGACAGAGCGAGATTCCGTCTCAAAAAAAAAAAAAAAAAGAAATGTGTCAGTGTCATGGTGTCATTCAGCCTTTGGCTTTGACACTAGCCATGGTTAATACATAGTATAGGGTATTGGTCTGTAGTAACCAAGTTTGGGTGGCAGAAGCAATTTTAAAATCTCCCAGCCTCCAGGGGGTATATCTGAGCACTGATTCAGAGACAAGGAGAGAGAAAACATACATTTTAGACAAGAGTAAGACTTCATATATGGGGAAGGCTGCAGTGGATTAGAAACACTGGATCCTCTGATAAGCTGAGAATGTATGAATGCAAAGGTTGTGTTTCAGGAAATGTATTGCAGACTATTATTTATATCCTAAATTATATAGTAGTTATTTCAGTTCTCATATGTTGATGCATTTAATTATCTAAAAATCTGATGAGAAGATACCGCACCGCTTCCATCTCCATTGTCCAGAAGACAAGGCTAAGGACTGGAGATGTTAAGTAATTATTACAAACTAAGTAGTAGATTTATACTCAGAACCATGTAAACTCAAGTCCTGGGCTCCTAAACATAACATTTTATGTTACTAATCAGCCCGTGTTTTTCTTATTCTGGTTGAGAGTATCATCAAGTTGCTCATTGTCTTTCCACCCTTAGTCATTCCACGTATGCATTTCAGAAGGGATTCATAGCACTAGCTTCACAATTTCTCCCTTGGACAACCACAAGAGGCATCCTTAAAACTCTGAGAGAAAACCTAATACAATTGATACAAAGAAAGAAAACCCACCTTCCTCACCCCTCGACCTTCCTCACTGTCACCAAAACCAATGTTTTGTTGTTTCTGGGTTTTTTTTTTGTAAGCTTAAAATAAAAGTAATTTATTGTTTCTTATTATCCTGTGGTTCAATGGGCTCAGCTGGACCCTTTTGCTGCATACCATGAAGGCCAATTCATGCATAAGGCTGCACTCACCTGACTGTTCCATCCAAGATGTCTCCTCATGTTCCAGGGTCTTAGTATTTCAAAGTGGTAATCGTGACCTTTAAGTGGATCTTGAAATCAATTTAATGGGCCAATTGTATTAGTCTGTTCTCAGGCTGCTAATAAAGACATACCTGAGACTGGGTAATTTATAAAGGAAAGAGGTTTAATTGACTCACAGTTCCACATGCCTGGGGAGGCTTCACAATCATAGTAGAAGGGGAATGAGGAGCAAAGTCACATCTTATGTGGCAGCAGACAAGAGCGCTTGTGCAGGGGAATTCCCATTTATATAACCATCGGAACTTGTGAGACTTATTCACTACCATGAGAACAGCATGGAGGAAACTGCCCCCGTGATTCAATTATCTCCACCTGGCCCTGCTCTTGACATGTGGGGATTATTACAATTCAAGGTGAGATTTGGGTGAGAACACAGCCAAACTATTTCAATCATGACCTGCCTTAACTACAATTTAAAAAGGATTGACTAAAACATAGATGTGAGAGCATGTCACATCCAGTAATGGTAGTATGATGTGAAAGTTTTTCCATTTCAGCGCTATATAATGTGGATGCATCTAAATGTAAAATAGCCACTGGTAAAATACTGTGAGACCCACTGTAGAACACCACAATTCACCATAATCTTGCCTGAGCTGAGGAGGGCAAGGAATAGAAGAATGGTCATCTTAGAAAAATAGGGTACAGAGGCTGGGTGCGGTGGCTTATGCCTGTAATACCAGCACTTTGGGAGGCCGAGGCAGGCAGATCATGAGGTCAGGAGATCGAGACCATCCTGGCTAACATGGTGAAACCCCATCTCTACTAAAAAATACAAAAAAATTAGCCGGGCACGGTGGCGGGCGCTGGTAGTCCCAGCTGCCCGGGCTGAGGCAGGAGAATGGCATGAATCTGGGAGGTGCAGCTTGCAGTGAGCCGAGATTGCACCACTGCACTCCAGCCTGGGCGACAGAGTGAGACTCCATCTCAAAAAAAAAAAAAAAAAAAAGAAAAATAGGGTACAGAGAAGGAACTTTGTCATGAAGTCTAATACTGCAAAAATACATTAGTTAAGAAAAATAAAAGACCACACACACACACACACACACATACATACACACATACACATTCATTCTTTGGTTCAGAGCCATCAGTAGCTTATTGGTGATCTCCGACTCGAGGCAAATATTCCCTCACGTTCATTCTAATTCTGCACATTTCATATAACCTGCTGAGAAAAGATCTGCCTTTCTGGGTAACTTTCTACTCAGAAGAAGCACCTTGGATCACAGACTCAGACCTTTTTATCATTAAGAATACTTCCCATAACAAATGGAATAGTGTGGAATCCAGGTTTATCTGTGTCTCTCATTTGAGTTTTGTTTGTGAAAATTGGCTATCAGAAGAAAATGTTATTTGGGGGAGAAGAAGAACATTATAGCCTTTAAGTGAAAGAGGGGCTCTTTCAGCCCTGATTTCACAGTGATCAGCAGAGATTTTGCTCCAGAAGCAGGCTTCACCTTCTTCCTCAGCCTCATTAGCTAGCTGCGCCGGGTTGTAAGTCTCCTGAACTAAATGCTGCAAGACAGGGTATGTGACACAAGTTTAGTAGCATTTCCTAGGAAGAAGCTAACAGAGCAGGAGAAAAAAATGCTTCCATAAAAATGTGTATTTTTCTACGAAATACAGAATAATAAATGTAAGGTGTAGCAATAGCACAGCAAGCAATTTGTAGTACTTGGATATCTAGCAGCCCCAAGTCAGGGCAGACTAAACCCACCTGATTCTGACATACACTGTCAGATCAATACCAGCAGATGATGTTCAACAATGAAGTTGCCAAAATTATTCACTGCTTCCTGTATACATTTCTGTAAGTGACTATATAACATTCAGAAAAGTTACATTATAAACAGTAAAATACTGATGATTCTGACACTATTTGGGTAAGTAACTGGGAAATATTACTTGACCTCTTTAACTTTCATTTACTTCATGTCTTTAACTCTTATTTTCTCTATCTAAAACAATAGCAGGAGAGAAGGGAAAAGTGAAGAAATACTACAAAATGCAGAAAATATTGGAAGAATTAAATGAGGTGGTACACGCAAAGTATTTAGACATTATGTCTTTATTAGTAACTTATTAATGAAGGATACATGCAATTATTTTGATTATGATTATATATACCTTGTAAACAATGCAATGAAAACATAACTACAGCCATAAACTCCACATCCTCTCAACTCATTCATTCAGTAATTTTATTAGACACATACCTTGTGAAAATTCTGGATTCTAAAAGTGCAGAGATGAATACAACATGCTTTCTGCATTTGAGGAGCTTGCATTTCATCAGAGGAGAAAGGCATGTAAATTAATAATTGTAATTAGTATGATGGAAACTATATTAGAGCAATTACAAAATGTTACTTTTTTTTTTTTTTTTTGAGACGGAGTCTCGCTCTGTCTCACAGGCTGGAGTGCAGTGGCTCAATCTTGGCTCACTGCAAGCTCCGCCTCCCGGGTTCACGCCATTCTCCTGCCTCAGCCTCTCCGAGTAGCTGGGACTACAGGCGCCCGCCACCATGCCCGGCTAATTTTTTTTTGTATTTTTAGTAGAGACAGGGTTTCACCGTGGTCTCGATCTCCTGACCTCGTGATCCGCCCGCCTCGGCCTCCCAAAGTGCTGGGATTACAAGCGTGAGCCACCGCGCCCAGCCAAAATGTTACTTTTTAGGAGGCATACAGTAAAGCTCCAGAAAGAAGAGGCAACTTTTTCTATTTCTACTTTCACCACGGGTTACATAATATTTAGGACATGAGTCAAGAGAGGCACAGAGCAAGAGAGGCAAGCTCATTTCCCCTACAAAACACACACAGGCACATGTGTGTGCATGAACGCACACACACACACGTTTTTATCCGGTCTTCCTGTTCTTTGTCAGCAGCTTCCCAAAACTTGGAGGAAGGCTGTAGAACTTGGAGAGCCTCACAGCTATTTAGCATCTATCGAGTGCCAGCTGCTTTATATACATTAGTCAACTTACTGTTATTATAAGCCAGTGCGGAATGGAATTACCTCACTTTTCAGATAACGGCTTGAGTTTCTGTGGCAACTATGGTTTTGTTACTTGGTGACATTCCCATTATCGTCATTCTTCTGATGACAGATCTCATCTGTCTGGAAACAGGAAATGGTCCAGCTGAGGCAATTGGAGTCACTACCTTGGATTTTGTGCTGGAGCTGGCAGCGAAAACTTCTTTATTTTTGACCACCAATGCTATGTATGTAATCCCACAGTTGAGGGCAGTCTTGTCGATGCTTCAGGAGCAGGTGAAAGAATGCAAGGAAATAATGTAAGGAGGAGATAAAAAGAAAGTTCTGTTGGTACTGAGTCCTCTGCTCTAATTCTTGAGGTCCCTTGGGTTGACCCTTAGGTTTTCTGAAGCATCCAGTATCTTTTCAATCAATCTTGTAATCTCTATGTAAGTATAAAGTTCAGTTTTTGTCAATTGTCACCTTAAAATCCTAATATAGAATATGCAGCTACTGTGGACAGACCTTGAATTTGAACTAGGTCTGTGTGACTTAACAGTTTAGGACTTTTCACTGAAATAATTCATAGTATGTTAATGTATGCAGGCCCTGGAATTATTTTTAGCCACCATTGTTTGTTCACGTGTAGCTATCTTTTCAGTCCATATCCTGTTTTAGATAATGTGGAAGTGAATGATGTAATTGTTCTCTTCAAAATATTAGGGAAAAAGTGGCATTTGAAACCTATAGTTTTTTTTTTTTTTAATATTCCAAAAGTCAGTAGAGAAGAGAGGCTAAATGTATGGGCTCAGGCACTAGTATTCCTGGGTTCAAATCCTGGCCCTTCATCTTATTAGCTGGGTCAACTACATCAAATTACCCAGCTTCTGTGTGCCTCATTTCATTCTTCTACAAAGTGTACATAATTGTACCTACCACAGGATTTGCTGTGAAAATTTAATTAATGCACAGGAAGCACTTAGAAAGGTGTCTAAAATATAATGAATATTCAAAGAATGTTGATTATTTTTGTTTGTTAAGTTGTGTTTGTGATATATATATATATATATATCACATATATATTGCACTACATATATATATAGTGAAAACCTTCTGTAAATAAAATCTCACCTGAAAACTCAAAATGGAAACTAGATAATGGCAAAGCTGCTTTGGAAGATAGAATGGGGTTCTGGGATCTCACTCATTTAGTGTCAATTCCCCTTTTAAGGCATCTCTAGTAGATAACAGGAAAATTTATTAAACTTTTACACTGTACTACCTCTACTGTGCTCAGTTTACCTGTATTTTTAAAAATGTTGTCAGTGCAATGATCTTGCAGGGTAGGTATTATTATATTCATATACAGGTTTCTTTATTTTACAGATCAAGACGCTGAGGCTTTTTGAGGGTCAGTAACTTGCCTAGAATCACACAGCCAGTAACTGGCAAAGTTAAGCCTGGAGCTCAGGTCTGTCTAACGGCCCTAACCCAAAGCCTAACCATCTTATTCCATTGCCTGCCCTCAGGTATCTTAAGTACCTCATTTAACTATTACCGTTTTAGATGAATGGGGTCATTCTTGTATCTTGAAATGATGACAAACTGGCTTTGCTTCTGGACTTTTCCCAGGAATCAATTTGTAGAACACATTTTTTATGTGAGTTTGGGAATCCCTACAGTATTAAATTGTGTAAAATGTGAATCCAAAGAAGCTGGGCCCATTGGAATGAGTATAAATGTATAAATAGTAGGCTATAGAAAACAAGCAAACACAATGCATGAATATAAGACATTTAATTAACAAAGAAGCAATAAAATGCTTAGATTACTTTAAAAGGTGAAAATTTTACTGAATGCTTATTTTCTTTGGGTCAATGTTTAGCATCATAATGAGCACATGAAGCTATTGGAAACTCCTTTGTGGAAAGATTTCTACCTTCCCGAAAGCCAGACCATCCATGATATTTGATGCTCGGCAACCAACAGAATAGATAGTTTGCTTTCAGTCCTCTTGATAATCATTTATCCTCTTCTATAATGAATCCTTCAGCAGGAAGAAACTCTTCTGTTCTGCTGACCTCTGGTAGTCTTTTTTACACTGATATTTGGAAATGTCTCAGAAAGTAGGCACTGTCTTCTTTTTATTCTTCCTTTTCACTGCTATTTAGTCTGAAAGAAACTTTCAGACTTTGAGTGCATCTTAAAGATCACAACCTCTATGACTGTCTCCCATCTCCCTGAACCAGGCCTAGAAGCATAATTGGAGGAAATTTGATAGGACCATGGGCAGAATCAACTAAGATGCTAATCTTGATAAGAGAAAAGATCTCTGATCAAGAGACCGAATTACTTAAAATGAGACATCTAATGGATTAAATACCATTATTTTACTCTCCTGCTGCTTTTGAGCAACTGCGGGGGCTGCTTATTGGGTAAATCTAAATGGAAGCCAGAGAGTGTTAAAGCTGGTTGATGTAGTCTGTACAAGTCAGCCTCGGAAAGCAGAGAGTAGGAAGGAGATAGGTGGATAGTAGAGTGGATAAAGAAATGAAGGCTACTTAGTGTAGATGGTGTGTGTGTGTTCACATATACTTAACTAAAGTGTATGTACACAGAGACACACATATTCTTAATTAAAATCCACTCCTTGCCAGTCATTAGAGCAAGCTTCACTCCTTGCCTGCAATAAAGGAATTTTCTATTATCAGTGGAGCTGGCCTGAGTGGAAGGGTTTCTTTTATATTATTAATACTTTAGATTCATTATAGCAATTAGTTATAGCTGTAAATCAGCCAAGTAGAAAAATGGAAAACTAAGCTAATTTACTTCTAGAAGCTGGTAAGTAATTGCATCAGATGAGATTACAGAGCAAAAATCCCAGTGGTTTCCAGGATACAATTTCTGTAATGACATGATTAGAGCTGGCAGTCACAGGGGTTGAGGTACTGGGGCAAATAATCAGAAATACAAAATTCCTCTAGTCTTTCAGTCATGGATGATTTTCAGAGAAACCTGATCTTTTTCATAGATGGGATCCATTTCTCTTCCACCTATTAACTTCAGGGATCTATAGTGGGCCTCACTGTATACTGAGCAACTGAATACTAATCATGAGAATTAGTCCAGCTAATTTATAATGCATATGCTTCCAAGGGAATTTGTAATTCCTAAGTCTAGGAGAAATGTATCCCTTTCTGGATATTATATAGATACAGCTGCAGGTTTGCATTAGAGAAGGTATTTCAATGTTTTTGCTAAAAAAGGAGACTAAGTTTCAAAATCACATAGACTGAATTTGACTTCACTGTAACTAGAACTTTTAACATTTTAGAAATTTTGAAAATTGTCATTAACAGATATGCAAATAACTTGCCAAATGAATTATGTAAGAAATGAAATAGCTGACATTCCTCCTCTGTTTGAGGGTGTCAGAGACAACTTGGCAGCTTGTTTTTTTGAAGTAGTTGTAATACGTAGGGTATCAGCATCCCTGAAAACACGCCCTAGGCTGCTCTTGGAGGGAGACCACCAAAGGGAAAAAAATTCTTCAGCTCTGCCTCCCAGCCCAGACCCCCAGCTCCCAAGTAATATGGGAATCTCTCCTGACTTCAATCTTTTCAGGACATAAGCCTGCTTATTGAAATCAACAGGACTATACCTGGTCAGAAGCAGGGAAAAAAATCCTTTGACCTCAAAGGGAATCATATATAAGAGAAGTGCAGACAAGAGGCAGCAAAGGCTTTTGGAGAGAAGCTGCTGTTTGAACTCTCTCCTGGCTGTTGTGAACAAATGGCCAGCTTCCCTGCTCTTAAAAGTAATGTTCTCCTTACTAAATTTATTCAGTGACTTCCTATGTCACTGCTTTGGATTCTGCATCTCTGTGATTTTCCTTCCATGAGACCCTGCTGTGAATCTAATCTCTACTTTGTGACTTGGTGATGACCTGGGCACCTCTGAATTGCACCCTAGTGACTCAGGGGGAGAATCTTAGATGGCATAATCTAATGCCTCTTAGACTTTCCCGTCTGGAGTTCCCAATATACTTTTATGGTTTTATTATGTTGGGATTCCACTAGTACTATTATTTAATTAATATTTTTCTTTAAATTTACTGTTTTTGTTTCAAATATGCTTATTCATAATTTAATAGTTTTGATTTGCTAGTTATGTTTCTATTCATACATATTAAAATTAATACATCATTATTAAAATAAAAATGTATTTTCATGTGCCACTAGTTATATACATGCCATACTTTAGGAAACACTAGTTACTCATAGCCACCTAGTAACAACTTTTAGGAAAGACTCACTAAAAATAAGAGGACCCATTTTTCTACCTTCCAGATGATTTAAAGACTTGGAACTTAACTTTTTAAATCATTTGATGTTCTTCATTTCTGTAAGAAGCCCATATGCCACACTGAACAAATAATTCCTAACAATCAGTAAATTTATTATTTGAGCACTGGCATTTCTTCCTGAGAATATTGAAAACAAATGCAAATAAAGAAAATATTTTCTAGAAGTGGTATGAAAGCAAATAAAAATGGATTCTTGGTTATAAATTGTGATGGGAGGCAATTTCTTCATAATTTTCTTGGCAGATAAAGAAAGCAGAAAAAAGAGAAAAAGTAGAAGAAATAGCTGAGAACATAGTGGAATTGCTAATGAACTTTTATGAAGATAAATGTATAATAATTAATTTTAAAGAGTGTAGATTTCTGCATGGAAACCTTACAGCTTCTTTCCCAACCTATTAGTAAATTCTATGCAATAAAATGCCTGGTGTGAGTGGCGTGTGTGTATGTATGTAAGTGTGTGTTTATGCACACGTATGCCAATCAAGACACAGGTTGGGATTTATATCTGGATTATGGTGGCCCACACAATAGATTTGTTACTCCCAAATTATTCACAATGCCTTTTCATGTTACCTTCACACATTATACAGGCACAGGGAAAGGCCTGCATGCTAAGGCTGACAGTATAAACGTAGGAAGAACATAAGGCCTCTAGGGAATCATGGAGGTGCCACACCAACCCTGAACTTCTGATTTTTGGACTTCTTATGAATTGGGATAAACAAACACAGATTATGTGAAACCATTATTTGTTGAGGTTTTACTTGCTAACAGCTAAATAAATTATTAACTGAGATAGAGAGTAAGATCATTCATCAGTGAGCTATTAAAATATGAGCCAGCCTTAATTCTGAGAATGTGGATTTTCAGAATTGGCATAAATTTTTTGGAGGTCACTGCATTTTATGTATTTGTAAGTTGACAAATAAAAATTGTATATATTTATGGTGTACCACATAAAGTTTTCATATATGTATATACTGTGGAATGGCTATATCAAGCTAATTAACAAATGCATTACGTCAAATACTTAATTTTTGTGGTGAGAACACAAAATCTACCTTCTTAGTAATCTGCAAGTATAAAATGTGTTGTTATTAACCATAGTCATCATGCTGTGAAATGCATTACTTGAATTTATTCCTTCATCTAATTGAAATTTCGTATCCTTTGACCAAGATTTTCTAACCCTCCCCCTACCTGCACAGCCCCTAGTAACCACCATTCCATTCTCAGTTTCTATGAGTTCAACATTTTTAGATTCCACATATAAGTCAGAGCAAGCAGTGTTCATCTTTCTGTGTCTGGCTTATTTCATTTAACATGATGTCCTCCAAGTTCATCTATGTTGTCACAAATGACAGGATTTTTTTTTTTTTTTTAAGGCTGAATAAAATCCCATTGTGTATATATACCACATTTTCTTTACCCATTCATTCACTGATGGACACTTAGGTTGATTTCACATCTTGACTATTGTGAATAATGCTACCAGGAACATGGGAGTGCAGAGATCTGTTAGATATACTGACTTCATATCCTTTGAATATATAGCCAGTGGTGGGATTGCTGTGGCTTCTGGTATTTATATTTTTAATTTTTTGAGAAACCTCTGTACCATTTTCCATTCTGGCTATACTAATTTACATTCCCACCAAAGTGTACAAGGGTTCCCTTTTCTTTGCATCCTCATGAATCCTTGTTATCTTTTCATCTTTTTTATAATGGCCACTCTAATAGTTGTGAGGTGATATCTCATTATAATTTTAATTTGCATTTCTCTGATGATTAGTGATGTTAAACTTTTTTTCACATATATGTTGGTCATTTGTTTGCATTTCTTTGAAAGAATGTTTACTCAGAACCTTGGCCTAGCAGGTTACTGTATATTTTTAAGTCAAAAATGGGACTAAAGGTAAAATCTGAAGTGTACCTTATGCAGAGTAATACCAGCTACCATCTGCATTGCACAGTTTTTCTGTTTATTTCAGTTTTTTGGGACCAAATAAGAAACAATTATTTACTTCACTGGAATAGTGTAGAGGAATAGCAGGAAAAGAGAACTAATATTTTTAGCACTATATGCCTTAAGTTTTAAGAGATGTTTTATACGCCATGTTTCATTTACTCTTCTCAACAACTAATTCTGTAATGGAAGCATAATTACCTTGTTTCTCAGAGGTAAAAACTGATAGGTTAGAAAACTAGTACAAGATGATGTAACTTCTAAGTGGTAGGTCTAACTGAATTCATCCTACTACAATTGTGGTTTTTGCAATTATTTTTAATTAAAAATTACTTTTCATTAAAAGTGATTGCAAAAACCACAATTACTTTTGCACCCACCTAATACATCTTTTGTTCCCAACAAGCCACTGAAACTGTTGTCGTTAAAGTCACCAGTGGTCAGCGTATCACTAAGCCTAGTGCTCAGTTCTCAAGACTCTTTTTGGCCTGGCAGTGATATTTCCTACAGCTGATCACTCCACCTACCTTGACTTTCCATCGCACTTAATTGATTTTTCTCTCTTCTCATTTGTTGCATTTTTTAGTCTCTTTTTGGTTTCTTGTTATTTTTATAACTTCAAAATAGTGAAATTGGCCCAAAGCTTGGTCCTTGGAACTTTTCTTTATTTTACTCTCCCACTCCTGGGGATGTCCTCCTTCCATCTTCCGGTTTTAAAGGCCATGTATAAGTTGATTAATCACCAATTTATATCTCTATTCTAAACGCTCCCTGAAACTTAAGCTGAAATAGGCAACTGGCTATTTGACAAATACAGCTGGGTGTCTAATAAGCATCTCTTTCTCCTGCCCCTCCCATATTTTTCTCCATCTCAATGAATGGTGATCCCTTCTTGCTAGTTCCTGAACTAATAAGAGACATCCTTGACTCTTTTTTGTTGTTGTTTATCTAATTTTCACTCCATTTATAAGACATAATAGTTCTTCTCTGAATGTACTTGCGTGAACTTAGGATTCAATCCACCACTTCTCCATCAGCAGTCTAGTCACCGCCTCTTGAGAGGACAATTACCATTGCCTCCTAGCTTATCTCACTGCTTTTGCCTTGACTCTCTATAGTTTATTCATCCTGCTGCCTCCATGGTAATTACTTCAAAACATACCACCACTTACATACCTCTGTGGCCTTATTGGCAACATCAACACAAGCCTGTTTACTGTTTACCCTTGAACATGCCAGTTACTCTCAAAGACTTTGCATCAACTGTTTAACATTTCCACAATTCTCTTGCCCCAGAGATACAGCTGGATTACTTCCTATTTTCTTTTAGGTTTTTGCCCACCTTGGCAAAGTCTTCTCTGACTCTTAGTTTAAAAAAATGCATTTTCTTTCACGCCCAACACTGGCACTGCTCATTCTTCTCTTTCCATGTTTTTCTTCCTATAATTCATCATCATCTGACATACTATAAATGTTAGCTACTTATCTACTTAACAAATATCTCCATGCACTGCGATATAGGCCCCATGTTTGTAGAGATTTTGTGTTTTGTTCAGTGCTTATTCCCAGAAGCATTTCTAACAGTGCCTGATGCATGGCAGGTGCTCATTTGTATTTGATCAGTTAATTTACAAACTGTCATGGCATTCTAATCGGCCTGACCTCAACACTAATGCTCTACAAAGTAGAAAGTGTGATTCATTATCAACCTGTGTTCAAATCACCTGGGGTGTGTGTAAAATAAAGATTGATGGCCCATACTGAAGACCTATGTAATTCTGAATTTCTTGAAATGTGGTACAGGAATCTGCATATTAAACGACAATTTTTAGTGATTCATATGCCTGCTGGGATGACAATCAGAATAATGTATTCAGAAATGGTTATAGGCAGGATTTTGGCAGCCGTGATCTTCGCCCCATTGTGTTACACCTGTGGACATGTTACATTACATGGCTAAGGGGGATTAAGGTGGCAGATAGAATTAAATTTGCTCATCAACAGATTTTAACATAGTGAGATTATCCTGGATTATTTGGGTGGACCCATCGTAAACGTGGTCCTTAAAATAGGAAGTAGAACACAGAATAGGTAGAGAGAGATGAGATAGAAGAATGAGAAGTGTTTCAAAGCACAAGAAGAATTTGGCCCATTGTTGCTGGCCAAATGGGAAAGTGGGGTCATAAGCCAAAGGATGTGGGCTGCCTGTAACAACTGGGAACAGCCATCACCTGGTTCTAGGAAATGGGACCTCAGTCCTACAACTGCACAGAATCAAATTCTAAGTGAGCAGGAAATGAAATGATTTTCTTTTAAAGGCTTCAGAAAGGAACAGTCTTGCTGAATCTTGATTTTAGACAAGTGCGATCTACTATTATTCTGACCTACAGAACTGAAAGATAATAAATTTGTATCATTTAAACTACTAAATTTGTGAAGATTTGTTATAGCAGTGATTCAAAACTCATACATAAATTATGGAAAACATATTTCATAATATTTTGTTGATCGTTATGGCCTTAATCAGTTGTAGCCTCAGTTTTTAGGGGGATTGTTCTCTTTTTTGTTTCTCTGCTGAAAATCTAGTGTAGGATCCTCAGAAAGATTAAGTGACATCTAACATGATCTAATAAGGTGATTGATGCAGTTTTCTTTAGCATTTACTGACTGGGTGGAGCAGGATGAGGTCAATCTGGAAATCTGCATTTTACCTTTGGTTTGTTTTATTAACAATGAAGAAATTTTATTTTATTTTATTTTTATTTTATTTTATTTTATTTTTTTTGAGACGGAGTCTCGCTCTTTCACCCACGCCGGACTGCAGTGGCGCGATCTCGGCTCACTGCAAGCTCTGCCTCCCGGGTTCACGCCATTCTCCTGCCTCAGCCTCTCTGAGTAGCTGGGACTACAGGCGCCCGCCACCATGCCCGGCTAATTTTTTGTATTTTTAGTAGAGACAGGGTTTCACCGTGGTCTTGATCTCCTGACCTCGTGATCCGCCCGCCTCGGCCTCCCAAAGTGCTGGGATTACAAGCGTGAGCCACTGCGCCCGGCCAACAATGAAGAAATTTTAAATAGAAGAGTGAAATGATCAGATATTGACAACTGTGTGAATATTGGCTTGCAGGAACCAAAACTGGGATTATTAATACAAATTTATTTAATATGTTATTCTTTTAATCTGTTGAAACTTTAAAAGCATATCCTCTAATGTGTATATTTATTAAGCTTCCATGGAGGACAAAAGACAAGAAATAGAGACCACACTTCAAAAAGTTGTATAGTTTGCATGGCTTGCAACTCTAGGGCATGTCATCACACTGACTTCTTTTTAAATAAAGTTGTCTGTAGCCGTACAATACACTACGTGGCTGAACATGACAGCCCTGGAAGCACCATGTATGACTGTGGTGCTTCTATCTTTATTTATGACAGAAAGAAAAAGAGATAGCTTGTTGCTGTGGTTTGAATGTCGCCTTCAAAACTCATGTTGAAATTTAATTGCCAACGTAACAGTATTAAGAGAAGGGCCCTGTAAGAAATGATTAGGCAATGAAAGCTACCCTCTCGTGAGTAAAATACTGCCATTATTGCGTGCTCGCTTGTCCTTCTGCCATGGGATAATGCAGCAAGAAGGCCTTCACCAGTTGCTGGTGCTATGCTCTCAGGCTTCCTAGCCTCCAGACCTGTGGAATAAATTTCTTTTCTTTGTCAGTTACCCAGTCTGTAATATTCTTTTATAGCAGCAGAAAGCAGACTAGACACTTGACAAGAAGAATGACCACTGGCCAGGCGTGGTGGCTCACGCCTGTAATCCCAGCACTTTGGGAGGCCGAGGCGGGCGGATCACAAGGTCAGGAGATCAAGACCATCCTGGCTAACATGGTGAAACCCCGTCTCTACTAAAAATACAAAAAAAAAATTAGCCGGGCATGGTGGCGGGTGCCTGTAGTCCCAGCTACTCGGGAGGCTGAGGCAGGAGAATGGCGCGGACTCAGGAGGCAGAGCTTGCAGTGAGCCGAGATCGCGCCACTGCACTCCAGTCTGGGCGACAGAGGAAGACTCTGTCTTAAAAAAAAAAAGAAGAATGACCACTACCGTGGGCCATTTGAATACTTTTTCAACACTAACTACATTTCTTATTGACTTTGGATAAATCACTTTGTTAGTCACAATCTTAGCCTTTATAAAGCATATTATTGGGTTATATCATCACTAATATTCCTTCTAACTATTAAATTTAATGAGAAATGAAGGTATATTTTAAGACTTTCTAGTGTTTCTTTTCACTAATAACCAATTCTTCATTCTTCCCACTCTGCACATGTTTGTAGATTTCAATAAGCGTATGACTCTTAAATTCTGGTTAAAAAATTTTTCTTTGTGGATATACATATGACTAATAAAAAGTATATTGTGGAATAAGCAATTTTTAGTCACTTTAAATACCATGAAAAATTTATAAAAACTTGATGGCAAAGTCATTTTCTATTTTTAAAGTAATTACAGAATTTATAAAGATGTCATTGTCCCCAATTTTGTACATGAAATTATATACACGATGAATGTATGAATATTTATAAAATTTCAAGTGCAGTCATGTCTGGCTAGAATAAAAAATTATTTTATTTTTCTTATTGTATTCTTTAATAAATGCATAATTATTTTACAGTCAGAAAAAAACACATAAGATTTTAATAAAAATATCCTTAAAAAGCATCATTATGTCATTATTAACTACCACTCAAAGAAAAATTGCATTTGCAATATTTCGCATGGCAACATCTCACTAAGATGCTCAAAAGAGTAGTAGAATGAAAACTTGCAAGTCTAATTATATACTCCAAACCAAGATATAAAAGGTAAATTTTACCAACAATTCAAAATGGACGAATGCAGGATTGGTAACAAACTTTTAACTTGCTCTAAGAAAGGTAGAGAAAAACAGATAGAAAATATAATAGTAATTAATATATTAGAAAGACATTTATTTTGTGAAATATTATGACAATAATTGTAGCATACCTAAAGATGCTGTACAGCAGCACAGACTGCTAACTGTTGTCTCTAAATTGTTTTGTACTTAATTCATCAGAAAGTTATATAAATAAAAAATTATAAAATTAGTGGAATATAATTGTAAGAGCATTGTTAAAATATAATGTAGTCAAATTCAGAAGTTTTAAGTGTACAATTAATTCAACGAGTTTTGACAAATATTCATAGTTGTACAACCACTACCACAATCAAGATGTATAACATGTCCATCACTTGAAATCACCCCTTTGCAACCGATCCCCTTCCACATTTCTCAGTCTAGTAGCCACCAATCTTCTTTCTGCCTCTATAATTTTACCATAATTAATCCATGATCTCTCATACCAACAGTTCGTTCCTTGTTTAAATCATTTTATGATGTTAAATGGGGTGAATAAAGAACACTTTGTATTTTCATTCACCAGATTTTACTATATAAATCTCATATGAACATTTGAGAACAATTCTTTACATGGATGTGTTTTGCATGACCAAATGTCTAGGCACCCTATGGTTCAGTCAAGTCGATACATAAAATTAATCATTACAGCTATGTTAAGTATCAATTTACCATATATATGTTTTTATATTTCTAGACCCTATATTCTGTTCTGTCGGATATGTCTGTTCTTACACAAATACCACACTTGACCATTTTAGTTTTACAATTAATTTAAAAATCAGATAATGCAAGTCTTTTGACTTTGTTCTTTTTCAAAATTATTTTGGCTGACCTCGATCCTTGCATTTCCATACAAATTTTACATCAGCTTTTTAATTTCCACCAAAAGAAGGCCTTGTGAATGGGACTCCACTAAATTCACAGACAGACTTTGAAAATATTAACTGCTTAATTATATGAAGTCTTCCTTCCTATAGATGAAATGGTTTATCTCTCCATTTATTTTATTATTTCATTCTATGGTGATTTATTGTTTCAAAATACAGGTCTTAAACATATTTAGTTAAACTTATTTTAAGCACTTTACATTTTTGATGCTAATGTAAAATGTAGGTTTCTTAAAATGACAATTTCCAATTGTTCATTGCTACCATATAATATACAATTTAAACAGTTATTATTGTACCTAGGGGCATTGTGTCTTGCTAAACTCATTTATTAGTTTTAGTAGCTTTTATTTTAGTTTATTTTGGATAGTCTACAAATAAGATTCCAAACATAGTTTATAAGTAAGAAATGACATGATAAATATTTAAAAATGGAGAGCAAATTCTCTGAAAATGCTTTTCTGAAATACCAAAAAAGAATAGTTATTTTCTTAAGATTAGATGGGTATCCTATTGTGTGAGAGAAACCTTAGAATGACATTTATTGAGGCAAGACAGAAAAAGTGAAGTTCATCTTAGTGTTGTAGAAAGCAATGAATTTAACTTATGGTGTGTAAGAATTGAAGGTATAGACATTTTACAATAAATATCTTAGGGGTGGAAAATTCTAATTTTCCAAATGTTAATTTTTTCAAACAAAGTATTATTTGTAGATACCTATTTACCAAAATGTATACCTTCTTTCTTCTACAGATAGTTTGTATTTACCATAGCTTGATAAATATGTTTAAAGTTAGGTATTTCTAGACAAAATCAAAATAATAACAGAGACTATTTTCATAACAGTTTCAGTAGAGGACCAAAGAAAATTTTATTTTCACAAATACTTTTTGCAATATTTATAGGTACATTGCCTATAGTCTCACTGTGCCTCCCTCCATTTTCTTAAATTCTTTGACAGTCTGATATTTTTATTGATACTTATTGTTTTATTTATTCATCCATGTATTACTCAAACATTTATACTAGAATGAAAAACTTCAAAAATATGTTAAACAAATAGGTTATTTAAAATTTTAAAAATTATATGAGGATAATTGTGCATCCAAAATGCTTATTTCTACTAATGGCAAGAAATATGTCATTGATAAATATCAATATAATTGACAATTTTTATTAAATTTTTTTTTGGTGTTGAGGTCTATCTGAACTTCCCCCAACTGATAAAAGATGACTATAGTAAAATCTTAGTACAGGAATATTTTGACAATTCTATTGATGTATTTCACTGATGAATTAATAAGATGGTAATAAATATAACTGTGAGATTTACCCAGAGTAAAAAAATATCCAAGGAGTCCACAGGATCCTTAATAAGGGAGTAGAGCCATAATCCCTAAGGACTATAGAGATTGAGAGAGTAAATCTAAAAACAAAAATTAATATTAATAATGGATTTGAGGGTTGCCTCTTTGGGTACCCATGTATCGTATTTCATTGCAGCTGGTCATTGTGATGTATGATAAGTTGAATTTTGACTCCATGTCTTTTACCAGGTTTTAGAGAGATATCAGTTATCTTAAAACCACTGGAAAGATTGCTTTTTACATATAGACTCATGCTGAGTTCTAAAATCCCAGAGAATAGTAGAGTACACAGAGGTCTAAACATAGTGACAAGGGCAGTGCTAGTAGATAAGTTTTAATCTCTCCAAAACTTTGTGATTAAAGGGTTTGGGATTCTTTACCCTTGCCCCTGTCAACCTGAATGACAATAGAGAAAGCTGCTTTATTAAAAAATGGAGTTTGTTTGGGAATGAATCACAGATTGTAATCAGAGAATATGTGTGCCATGGCAGCCCATGGAGGGGTATGAGTATACCCAGAAAAGTAAAGTTAGGGTTTTTAAAGGCAAAATAAGGAAAGCGATACAAAACAAGGGTTGTTTTGAAATAATTATTCTTAGCTGCAAAGATAAATAACAAGGGTGGCATTGGTCCAAGGCTGAATAGGAAGTTGTTGGGCAGAAGTCCTCCTAGAAGTGTTCTTTGTTTAAAGTTCAGGTGGTCCTTCTGCAAGGTCGTAGTTTACAGTGAGTCTTTGTAATTGCATTTATCAAAGGTGCATGACAGTCCCTCTTTTCTGGCCCTGATTACATTTTGCTAGGATTTTGCATAAGTAAGTCAATTTTTATTCTGACAACTTTCACACTACTGTGTGACAATTGTAAGGTTTAGTTTTACTGATCTCCTCTCTCATTTAGCACTCTCCTCTTTCTGATGTGTGTTTTTATTTTGTGTGTGTGCATGTGTGTGTGTGCACATGTGATTTTCCTGTTGGGGCAAGCAATACTCATGTGTCTCAGTTAGCTATTGCTAAAATGGTGTTGATAACAAACCACCACAAGACACATTGGTTTAAAACAAAATTGATTTATCTTTATAAACATGCAGGTCAGTTGGGGCAGCTCTGTTCAGCTCAGAGGAGCTCACTCATGGTTTCTGCAGGTCAACTGGTGCAGGGGTGGGATGGTGGGGTGAAGTGTATGGCTTTCTGATCTAGGTTAGCTTCAGCTGGGAGGCTTTGCTTCAAGCATCTGACCTGAAGGTGGTCCTCTTATGTCTCTAATACTCTTTTGGACCAGTGGCCAGTGGGGAAGGTTATTATCATGGTAATTGCAGAAGTATAAGACTGCAGGTGGAAACATTCAAGGGTTTTCAACGCCTACATTCAGAACTAGCACATTGTTATATCTGCCTCTTTGCACTGACCAGCCCAAGGCACTGGCCAAGTCCAAAGCTACTAATCATGCAAGTACTCTTTGCCTTTGGTTAGACCTTGGCAAGGGTTTTACTCCATAACTTCCTTCTCAAATCCACCCCGCTAGGTCTCAGTTTTTGCCAGCTATAAAGTGAGAGAATTAAGTTGGGTGGGCTGGAGAGTCATTTGATTGTTATGATTTTAATTAATCAGATATAAAAGAGCATAATTTAGTTATGCTATTTTACTGACCTGCACTAATAGCAAAAGCACTATTTACCAAAGAGTAAATTAGGAAGAAAATAAATTATTAAAATATTTTGATCATCAGTTTATTTCAATGTACTGCTGCAATCTTTCTTTATATTTTTGTTTAATAACAAATAAGACATGACATACCTGTGCTGCACCTGCCATGGATGTCTCCATTGTATGCAGCTGGAACATATTGTTCATTCAGCTGCTCTATGCAACTGCCAAGAATAAAAGGACATATAGGGACAGAAATGATTCTCTTTGACTCTAAGTATGGTTTATGCCTTTCATTTTGCCTTCTATCTCCAAACACGAGTATGTTTCACAGTTGGAATATGGTTTTTCTACAGAAAGAATATGTTGAAACCTCTATCCTATGGCTCCTGCCATCTGTACTTCATCTTTCCCTACCAAAGCGTTCATGTGAGGCTGCCTTTTTGGTTTTGCCCAGTTAGAAACTCCGGTATAACATTCTGGTATTCATAAGTATTCTTTTATTGTATTTTAAAAAATGGTTTTAGTTGTTGATATCTGTGAGTGTTATGAATCAGAACAAAAACCAAAAATATATAGAGAGAGTGAAATAAAAGTGAAACAATTAGGAGGGAAAGAGCCAGTTTTATTCCCTTAGGAGCAAGTAAACCTGGAAAATGTAAGAAACTGATCGTCAATTTCCTTATCCAAATAAAATAAAATAAAATAAAATAAAATAAAATAAAGAATATAATACCTACCTCAGAGAGTGGTTGTTCAGGAAAATTGATATGAAAGATGGAAAGGTCACAATGGATACTCGACAATTATTCATTTCCTTTTTTTTGTGAGGGGTCATCACTAACACAACTGGACAATACTTGACCCCATTTAGCTTTAGCTTCCGACCTAATGGGTCTCTAGACTAGTGACCTAAAGTAACCCAAGCTCAGACGTCTCACCAGGTAGTATAGAATCACATGCTAGACTAGGGCTGCTTCTATTTTAGACCTAAAATGGCTCTTAAAGCTTTATGATTTCTTGATTTGCCTAACAAGTACAAGCTCTGGGAATATAAATTATTAAAGCATAATAACTAGAGTCATAAAGATATACTATTTTATTAGCTACAGGACTAATAGGAAGACAGAGAGAGAAAACATAATAACTGAGTGTAACTGGACATTTAGACAATGGACATTTAGACAGAATATTGGGTTCTCAGATTCTTTATTCATGAATATATGCATATATTTAATTGCAGTCTTCTGTTCTGGATTTTAGTCTTTTTATTTCACAAAGTTTGACTAATCTTTGTATATCAGTTATCACTTTCACATGTATAAGACACTCTTCACAAAGTTCTGGGAATGAATTTTCTTCATTCTTTCTCTTAATTTATAGTATGTTGAGATAGAGCTCGAATAAAAGTAGCTAAAGTTGTGTTTTATCCATTCATTCATTTAGGCTACTTAGTGTTTCATGGCTTTATTTTGCTGTCACATGTGCTATCGCATATATATTATCATGGGCAAATATTTCTTTAAGTCAATTTTATATATAATAAATTGCATTATTTAAATCTATTTACTTTTTTACTAAAAATTTCTGTCTTGTCTGTGGGTCTCCTAAGACACTCTTTGTTAAAGATTTATTTAAAGGTAAACTGCTATAGTGATCATAATTATCTTAGTAGAGAATAACCTCCTGTGTGCAGGTTTATAAATTATTCACCTATATATATTCTACATTGAAGCACTTTCTTTTATGATTGAGGAAAGAAGTACAGCAAATTGAAGACTACTGCAAAACAGAGAAACTCTTTCATAACTTTGCTATCCTAATGACATTAATTTTCGCTCACAGATGAAAGTTGACTTCTAATCCACATGCCTATGCATTAGATAGTTGTAGTCATTACTTCCACACCATTTCTGATTTTGAAATCATATTTCTAATTTTGAAGCCATATTATAAGCATCTCTACTGTATCTTGAAAGAGTACGTAATTATTCATGCTTATGTTGTATTTATTGATACAGCTTAGCAATTTTTTTTTACTGAACATATATTTGACTTTATACTTTTCTTTCTTTTTTAAGACGGAGTCTTGCTCTGTCACCAGGCTGGAGTGCAGTGGCGTGATCTCGGATCACTGCAACCTCCTCCTCCCCGGTTCAAGTAATTCTCCTGCCTCAGCCTCCTGAGTAGCTTGGACTACAGGCGCCCGCCACCATGCCTGGCTAATTTTGTATTTTTAGTAGAGACAGGGTTTCACCATGTTGGCCGGGATGGTCTCGATCTCTTGACATCATGATCTGCCCACCTTGGCCTCCCAAAGTGCTGGGATTACAGGTGTGAGCCACCATGCCTCACCTAATTTTCTTCATTCATTCTTTCTTTTCTGTTTTTTTCATTCTTCCTTCTTTTTCTCCTTCCTTCCTTTTATGTATTTACAGTTCTACACATTATATAAAAAACTCAAGAGAATTTTGTATATTTGTTGTATCATTTTATTAATGAAGAATTCTTGAGGGTGGAATTACAGCTTCAAAGAGTTTGCTAAGAGATTAGATCTGAAGTATTTTTACTACCAAATAAATAAATAAATGTAACTGTGAAAGATGAGGGATGTGCTAATTAGCTTAACTGTGGTAATCATTTCACTATATATATATATATATATATATATATATATATGTATGTATACATGCACACATATATATGTATTTCTAATAATCATATAATATACCTTATACACCTTACATAAATACATTTATTTTGCCAGTTACACCTCAATAAAGCTGGGAAGAAAGAGTTTGAATGCGCACATGATGGCTTCTTTATTCTGCCATATTGTTCTCTCACTTGACAATAGTGCTTTAAAAAGTTTTGAATTTGAAGAGGCCAACAAATATACAAAATTCTCTTGAGTTTTTTATATAATGTGTAAATCTAACCCACATGTAAATACATGAGAAAGGTACAAAAATGCCTGCCTTTGTATCTGAATATTATTTCAATTTTTGTGTTATCATTTTGTATTATATTATTGTTAATATTAACAGCTGGAAAAATATTTAAGCCCTGGAGGCATTTGCAATGGTTATCTTTTATTGTTTGTGAACTGATTTACTGATTTAGGAAAAAAAAATCCTTAGTCTAAAATTGTGCTTTCAATACTACCTACAAAGACTATATTTTCCTCAAAGATTTTTATTTTTATAGACTATGTTATAATGAAATTGACTCTTTTTTGTGTATAGTTCTGTAATGCCTAAGGTTCTTGCCTGGCCATGCCAAAGAATTGGTGTGGCAGCTGATCATGATGAGTGACAGAAACACGGACAGAGTGCAAGAAAAAGTTGTAGGCTTTATTGAGCAGAGTAAAAGTACAAAGCTTCCATAGCGTGGAGGGGGTCCTGAACGGGTAGCCATTGTTGGTTTTGGGTGATTGCCTTTTAAACTCTTTAAGGTGGGAAATACATGTGGTGGGAAGATGTTACCAGAGCGAGAAGCAAAGGCAGTAAATTATTTTGTGACATGTCTTAGATTTTGAGGAAAACCGGAATTGCAACTTAGGTTTTATCTACTTTATGACCTTGCAGCGGCATGGCAAAGGAGACAGGATCTTACAGGACTTTACAAAGTATGTTTACAAAGAATTGGAATTGGGAGTGTAGATAAGGCCGGCTGGTTACAGAAAAATGGGCAGTTAACATTTCTTTTACTTTAGTTTCAGGGGAGGGGGAAGGGAGAGAGGGAGAGAGGACACAGGGCAACTTACAGTAAAATTTTCGCTGTTTATAGCTTTCTTGGGGAAGAAAACACATGCACAAATCCTGGTGTTGGGAAAATTTTAAGCATATATCTTCATTATTATTTATCCAGGACTGAAGTAAGTCCTGAAGCAGGACATGAGTGAGTTTCACAGCTTTCTGAGCCCCTACTGGACCCAGGAGGCCCAGCTGGTACCTCCTGTCAGTTCTATGGCTTTCAACACATGTATAGATCTGAGTAGCCAACACCACAATTGAAATAGAGAAAAATTTCATCACCTCACCAAATTCCCTTTTGCAATACCTTTCCAAGTACACCCTCCTTCCAATTTTAACTTCTGATAATGACTGAGGGGTTCTCTAGCACTATAGTTTTGTATTGCCAAAAAAAATTATATAAATGAAACCATCTATTATGTAATCTTTAAGACCGGCTTATTTTCTTAAACAATATTATATTTTACTTCACTTTGTTTTCTTTTTCTTTTATTTTAGAGACAGGGTCTTGCTCTGTTGCCCAGACTGGAGTGCAGTAGCACAATCCTAACTCATCGTAACATTGAACTCCTGGGTGCAAGAGATCCTCCTGCCTCAGCCTCCTCAGTATAGGACTACAGGTGTGCCCAGGTGAGGCTGGCTTCTTTTACTCTATTACGTTTCTTTTTTTTTTTTTTTTTTTTTAGTTTTGTCTGCTCATCATTTGTCTGTTTCCCCTTTCTATTTTCCTTTGGGTTATTTGAACACCTTTAATATTTCATTTAATTTATTATTACTACGTTTGACATATATTTTTATATAATTTTATGGCATGTCTGTTGGCAACAAATTCTTCATTTTCTTTCATTTAGTAATGTTTTTATTTCATCTTCATTCTTGATGGATATTTTCACTGGATAGAGAATTCTGGACTGATAGCTTTTTTATTTCAGTGCTTTAAAAATGTTTTTCCACTTCACTCTGGTTTCTACAATCTCTGATGAGAAATTCTCAGTCATTTGAATAGTTGTTTTTGTACAAGCAGGGTTTTTCAGCCTTAGCAGCGCTGATATTTGGGGCCAGAAATTCTTGTGGGAGGCTTTCTTGTACATTGCAGGAAACTTAGAGGCATTCATTGCTTCTGCCCACTAGATGTCAGTAGCACCTATCCCCGGCCACATGTCAGTAGCACCTATCCCCGGTCACAATAAAACATGTCTCTAGACTTTGCCAGGTGTCCCTGGGTTGTTTCAGAAGACAAAATCAGACCCGTTCAGAATCACTGCTATAGAGGTAATGTGTCAATTTTCTTTGGCTACTTTAAACATTATTTTCTCTCTTTAGTTTTTAGCAGTTTGATTGTGATGTGTCTGTATATAGATTCTTTTGGTTTCTCTCGTTTGGGGTTACTGAGCTTTTTAAAATTTTTCTTGTTTCCTGTCAAACTTAGAAAATATTCACACATTATTTAAAAGAAAAATTTTTTGCACATCGTATTTTCTTTTCTCATTCTGAGACCTCAATGCATGATAAAAGTTTTACTATCTCTCAAGTTCCTGAATCTCTTTTTTTCTCACTTTTTTTTTTTTTTTCTGTTGTTCAGATTGGATAATTTCTATTCATCTGTCTTCAAGCTCATAGGTTTTTTGCTCTGAAATCTGCGTTCTGCCTTCAAGGCCATTCAGTGAGTTTTTACGTTTCAGTTATTGTATTTACTGTTTTAAAATTTTCATTTAGTTCTTTTTATCTAAAATTTATTACTGATATTTTTAATGTAACCATTTATTTCAAGGGTTTGAAATCCTTAATTCCATTTATTTATTTATTTAGAGATGGAATATTGCTCTGTCGCCCAGGCTGGAGCACAGTGGTGCAATCTCAGCTCACCGCAACCTCCGCCTCCTGGGTTCAAGCGATTCTTCTGTCTCAGCCTCCCGAGTAGCTGGGACTACAGGCATGCACCACCAGGCCTGGCTAATTTTTGTTTTTTAAGTAGAGATGGGGTTTCACTATGTTGACCAGGCTGGTCTCAAACTCCTCACCTCAAGTGATATGCCTCCCTCAGCCTCCCAAAGTGCTGGAATTATGGGCATGAGCCACTCACTGCTCCTGGCCCTTGAAATCGTTAATTCTTAGAGCATTTTTCTAAAGCAAATTTGAAGTCTTTTTTCTGATAATTCTAACATTGGTGTCACCTAGACATTGGTTTCTGTTAATTACCTTTTTCATGTGAGTCGTGATTTTTCTGGCTGTGGATATGCTAAGTGATCTTGGCTTGTTTCTTGGAAATTTTAAACATGACACGAAACTTGTTTTTTTTGTGATTTGTATGTATTTTTTTTTTTCAATTTTTTCATAGAAACGGGATCTCCCTTTGTTGCCCAGGCTGCCCTCAAGCCCCTGGGCTCAAGGCATCCTCCTTTCTCAGCCTCTCAAAGTGCTAGTATTATATCCATGAGCCACTGTGCTTGGCTTGGTATTTTTGTTTTAGTATGCAATTTACCCAGTTGTATTCAGGTCATACATTTTAACCTGCTTTTTGTGAGTTTTGGTTTCAGTGTCAGTTATGTTTTCAAAGCATTTGTAGTGCTACTCCTACGTGTTCCATGTGTGCACCAGTAAATGGCTAGATGGGACTTTGGCACTTATCTATTCTTTAGTTTAGATCTTAATGTCTTCGATATGCTATTTAGTGTCAGATCTACACATGCACAGTTTACTACTTTATGAGGTTGCTTTCCTGAGCTCTTTCCTCTCTGTGATCTCTCCAGCCCTTTCTGGTTCCCTTAGGTTTCTCTTATCTGTCCTCTGGCCAGAAAGCCAGGTTTTATTTATCTTCCTTTAGCTGCACACTTCCCATGAGTATGCCCTCATTCAAGACCAAGTAACAGGAAGACAGAGAACAAAAGGAAATAGGAGCTTGTCTCACCCTCTTGGGACCACAGCTCCTCTAATCGGAAGAGTTTATCTTTTCTCAGAGATTTAGTCCTGTGAGCCCTATTGTTTCAGGATTGCCTGAGGACTGATACATGAGAAAACAGAGAAACAAACAAATACACAAGGGATTCCCTATCCTCCACCCCTAAGCATTGCATTATGAAACCCGTTTCCACCTCCTAGAGTCAGAATCAGAAGGTTCCTTGAGGAGCTCTCTCTATCCACATCACTATGCAGTTCCAAGTTTAAGCTTATATTGAATCCAGGCTGGGATTCCAAGCCTGGGGAGATTGGCTGGTATACCAAATAGAAACACACACACCGCCACCCACCCCCCCCAACACATGAGTAAACTCACCTATGATATAGCAGTACTTCAAATACTCATCTTCTTCCTGAGTCTGCCAACTATTATTTGCTTTTCGCTGTTGCCAAACGGCTGCATCATGCATTCTGTGCACATTTTATAGTTGTAATAAGTAGGAAAGATAGAGTGGGATGCATTTACTCTATCTTACCTGAAACAGGAGCATACGTTATCTCAGTAATTTTGATGTAAACAAACTTTCTGAAAAGGGGTTTTAGAATAGGCTTGTTAACTGAATACATACCTCCCAGATAAACTGTAATCTCCTGCCAGAGAGTAAAGCCCTTGGTGCTTTATTGTTGTCCTTTATTTTTATTGTGGTGACTTCAGAATACTTAGACCTGTACTACCATTTTTTTGCAGAGATTTTTGAGATGTAACAAATGAACTTAACAATCTCCTTTATTTACACTACTACCTCATTAACATCTAGAGAATGTTAGATTGAGATAAAAATGTTCATCTTTATCTCAAAATCAATGGCAAACAAATCTCATCTCAAGTTCTTCCAAGGTCATCTAATTTTGGGTACCTAGAATATGGGTCTGGGAAGAATACAGAGGATCCATAATGTTTATCAGGAAGGTGTACCTGGATTGAATAGTGTGACACATCTTCCGTGTTTGATTAGCGTGACGCATCTTCCATGCAAAAAGGAGGGACATGTACATTCTATGTACCTGACTACTTAGAGCTACATGTTTTCAGAGTAGTAAAAGTAAGCTGGTAAGCAATAATTAATGAGTTACTGGTACTTTGTAATCCCACTAAAGGTAAAGTTTTGCTTGGTTAACACAGAAACCATGTCATAACACTGATTAGCAACAGTTTCTTTGTTGTACAAAAGTCTTGATAACTGACTCCATCCTTCTTAAAGCTTTAACTCAAATTTAAGTCTCACCAGCTTTTGTTCAAATGAAGCCACATTAACATTAGTGTCTAAATTATTACAGTTCTTAGTTCTAATGATTAACTTTAGGTAGTATTTTCCAATGAGAATTTTATAACCTCCTGACAGTATTTAGAAAATCTGTGAGAACAGTTGCCTAAATGAAAGTGCCACAGGCATTATGTAGTTAGTGTTTAGGAATTCTAGAAGGCCTGCAGTGTGAGAATCAGACACAAACAAAAGAGAATATTATTTTGGCAGAATTCTAATACAAAGTTAAAATATACAGATATTCTTAGATTAGGGCAAGAGATGTTTATGTGTCAGAACTGTTGTAAATAATCCTGTCCAGGTCCCAGGGAAATACTTTTCTGTATATGCTCTTGGAATAAAAGATGATGGCACATGTACAGTGAAGATACATGGCTTTTGCCACTGCCGATGTTAATAACACATTGTTTTAGAGGGTAAAGATGATTTGAGAGGCAGAAATGCTTGCTTAAGAGAAAAGACAGATTAATTAAACTGTCAAATTAGTTCTCTAAGACAGTCTGAATGCAAACGATTCTTCCATACATAATTATGTCTTCACAATAATGCTGTGTTCATTACTTTTTTGCTTGTCTTTGTGTTCCAATTTATAATTACTCACAATCTAGCACACTGTTTACATCCATTGTACATGGAAACTATGGGACATTTTATAACATTAAAGAATTCAGATTGCTCTTAAATTTGTATATATGTAGGTATACAAACAATGCTTTTGCAGTAATGCATGTATTATTTATACTGGCAACAAGACAATGAATAGAACTGTGAATGGTTTTATTTTTAAACAATCTTTTATAAGACATAGTTTAAATTTTAAAAATTCACCTTTACTCAGATAATTTTTGTGTAAAATTTTGATTCTAGTAATTATAAATGGTATAGTTTTCTAATTTTAATAGTTTAAACATTTTAGAAAAAATAAATTTTTATTCCATTTAGGCTTCTGTCTTTGTGATTTTCTTCTAAATTACTGGCTTTTCAAGTAACTTATAAAAACATTATTATTATTATTATTGTATGTAATGTACTAGTAATATATATTTGCGGTGGGTCCTCCCAAATAAACAGGGATTCTAAGCAAGAACAACGTGCTAGTTGTGATCATGCAACCTCTCCTGTTTCCCCATCTCCCACCTCCAACTAGATTGACACCCCAAAGCCTCTCTAACAAAGAACTTCTGAATAGACCCTGAACTATTCCGGGTTCCTGTAGTTGCTTCGCAAAGTGACAAATTACCACTAATACTCTCGTTTGAAATCGCCGGTAAGAAAGGAAAACATTTACATTTAAGATTTCTTTGTGAGCTTTTGTTTTGTGAAAAGTTTAGAAATGGGTTTATGTATTCTTTGGGGGTTTGGGATATTTAAGGTGAGAGAATTGAGGGAAGTCCACTATAATAAACATTTATTGAGTTCAGACACCCCATTGGTCATGGGAACACACAGAGCAATCAGATCAATTTCTTGCTTTTGAAGATCATATAGTCTAAGATCATGTATCTTAAATTTTTTCTTCCTGTTTTTTTTTCTGTAGAGAAAAGTAAATGTGCACACGCAAGAGTTCTGGGAGCTGGTGGTTTAGGGAGGCTTAGGGAAAGAGTGTGGTTAGAGAAAGAGGCAAGAAGATTTTTTTTTTCCTTAGATTGTATGTTATAAAAAATAAATAAGAGTTTTCCAGTTATCTTTCAGCTATGATATCTCTTAAAGAGGAGCAATGATTATTTTCATTTTCTCTGGCTGGGGGTGGTGGAGAAAGGACATTATAAGAAGATCCCACATCCTGCTTAGCCATTCGCCAAGCCCACCATTTTCTGCAAATGTGATCTCACTTGCCTCATCAGTGGCACCATAGGCCTTGAAGTCTAGAATGCTGACCGCAAAGATCATGCAGATATTTTAGTCTACTCTAACAGACACCTTGTTTTCCTAGAAGGTTAATTGCTCTGAGATCTTCCAGAAAAATATTATACTTCAGGTATGTTCCATAGTTATTCTGTTGATTCATGCATAGAGTATTTTTTGCACTAGCTTGAGAAACTCAGCCAGTGGATACCTGGTAATATGAAGGCTATTCAATAATATAAATACATTTGAATTTACCTTTTCTTTCTTTATTAAACATATTCAAAAAGATACTTTTATTAAAGTCATTTTGATGTAAAGGTAGCACAGAGTATAATTTTTCTTTTATTAAAAATTGTGGGCCAGATGCAATGGCTCACACCTGTAATCCCAGCACTTTGGGAGATTGAGAAGAGATGATTGCTCAAGCCCAGGAGGTTGAGACCAGCTTGGGCAACATATAGAGACCCCTGTCTCTACAAAAGTAAATAAATAAATAAATAAATAAATAAGCAAGCTGGGTATGGTGGTGCACACCTGTAGTCCCAGCTGCTTGGGAGGCTGAGGTAGGAGGATAATTAAGCCCAGGAGTTCAAGGTTATAGTGAGATATGATAATGTCACTGAACTGCAGCCTGAGTGACAGAGAGGGACCATATCTCTCAATAATGATAATGATAATAATTTGATGTAAAGGTAGCACAGAAAGTACTTTTTCTTCAGTGATTTTTATAATTCATATTACACAAAATGTTGACAAAAAATTAATAGTACATTTTCACTGCAGAAAAATATAAATGACTTTACCTTATAGAATTTTATCCATTGTGACAAAAATTTAACCGTATTAGTTCATTTTCTATCTAGACTAGTGATCTCAACTGTCTGCAACCCACATTTATTTTTAAAAATTAACTTTACTAAGGTGCTTTGGAAAAAAATGGAAATGCTGCAAACCCACATGGACATCCACAAATGTATTATATCTATTGGCTCATGGATATTTCAAAGGATGGAGGCAAAATTTATGCCAAAAATAATTTTATATAAAAACAACTCATTAATTTTTAAATAAGGGAAGCTTTCCAATCCTATCAATGAATCCGAACTTTTTCCACTTAAAGCGTAGTTACATCGATTTCTTTTTATTGTTGTCATCCCTTCTTGGAAGCTCATGGCTAAGTTTTGCACTTTATATTTTCTCAAAGAGAATAAATTAATATTGATTTTCTTCACATCTTGCCACCTCAAGTTTTATACACCTTATTTTGTTATGTCTATTATTTAGGTCTATTGTAATTGTGCTTTTATTTTGAGCATCAAGCTCATTTGGAATTGGGCCAGATAAAATCATGCTATTGTTAATTAATTCAACTGTACATATTATTTTACATTTTATGCTTATGAAATACAAGCCAGGTACATACAGAAAATCTGGAAGGACAGTAGGCAGCGCTTATTTTAAAATTCTCCTTACCAAATCTGTCTACTCTGGCATTACAGGTTTAGCAGCAGAATTTAGAAGAATTCTACATGATCCAAGTAAACACAACATTTTTTTCAATTCAGGCTTTACTAATGATTGGCTCAACTCACATGGTAGAATGAAGACACTATGCTGGTTACAAGAGAGTTAACTTAGAAATATTCACACATACAAAACTATTACACAAAATAGGTTAATTACTTTAATTTTCAATCACTCTTGTTTCCTGAGAAACTGATGAAATCCATTCACAAAACTGGTTAAGGAAATGATTTCTCTATCAGTTTTCTAGATGTTCTTATCATCTTCTCCATGTCCCTTGTTATTTTAATCCTATGCCCTTCTGTGTACTTGCTTAGGATTCCCTTTAGGAAGAGAAACAATCTTTATCAATTGTATTGATAAGGAGGCTTAAGTTCCTTCCCATGTGGAAATAGCTGTTTACTATTGGAGAATGACTTCATTTTCTGTTTACATGGCCCTGAGATTTCCTGTCTCTCTTAAGTGCTGTGTGTTTTATCAGCTAGCTAGGTACTCGGTCTCAGAATTATACATTTCATAAACCCATAAAGTGTGTTTTTGTCTCACAGTAAGATTTATGATGAACTAGATAAGCATGGACAAAAAATAACATCTTTCATATATGGCTGCTGAGCAGTAAGCTAGGCTCTTCTGCTAGCTAAGTAACTACCCCCTCCCAGTAGCTTTTTGATTAAAAGTGCCATCTCATCAAAATTACATTTTTTAACAGGTCAAAATGTGGCTTATAAATAATCAAAATTGCTGCTACACATCTTATTTAACCTGGCTGGAATGCCATTTTGCTACATATGCACATGTGCATGCCTGTGAGTGCACATGAGCACACACACACACACACACACAGTCGCACACACACTGTCACGCACACACACTGTCACGCACACACACACTGTTGCTCACACAAACTTATTTCTCTAACTTTTACTTGATCTTTCTCAATTCAGCTGAGGTGTTCTTTATACCAAAAGTCTTCCAAGATCTTCCTGGTCTGGTTCAGATGCCCCCTTTGTGGTTCTAAGGCATTCTTTGTACACATCTGTTCTAACTCATCCTGTGGCTGTTGGTTTATTTGCCTTTCTCCCCTACTAGATTATCATACTGTCTGTGAAGAAAGAGAATGTGTATTTGCTATTGTTCTCTCAGTGCCCAGTACAGTGCCCTCTACTGAGCAGGGACCAAAAGCATTTGTTGAATGAATACATAACTGAATTAAATATGGGGATACTGATAACTGGAGAAAAGAACAAAGAGCTTACCTTTTTTTTAATGAAGAATACTATTTATCTCATAGAGCTCTTACCATGTTTAAATTATTTAAAATGTTTGAGTAGTACCTGGCACATAGTAAGCATTATGTAAGTGTTAGCTATTATTATTAGTAGTAAATTTAGTGATTTGGGATATTAAGAAACATTATAGCACCCAAATTTTGATACGAGAATCAGGGAATTGGAGTTGAGGATGCCAGTAGGTGTCCGGGATTGAAATGAAAAAAAAGTGTTAACAAAACCTTCTTCCTAGTTCCGTGATCTTTGTGACAAGCTCAATCCAAGGTGGTTTTTTAATTTACCAGTAGTTCATTAATATATTATTATTAAAATTCATATTTTTAAAAAAGTTTTAAATGAATAAAAATAGATGTATATATGTTGGGGATACATGTGATAATTTAATGCATTCATATAAATTGCAAAGGTCCGATCAATGTAGTTGGAATATCTATCAGCATTAATGTTTGTCTTTTATTTCTGTTAGAAACATTGGATTATTCCCTTCCAGCTATTTTGAAATATGAAATAGATTATTATAAACTATATTCAACCTACTGATATATCAAACAGTAGGTCTTATTTCTTCTATCAAACTGTGTATTTGTACCAATTAATCAACCACTCTTTATCCACTACCTTACTTGCTGGCCCCTGGTAACTACCAATCTGGTCTGCACCTTTATGAGAATCACTTTTTTAGGTCCCACATGTGAGTGAGAACATGCTATATTTATCTTTTTGTGCCGGGCTTACCTCACTTAACATAATGTCCACCAGTTCTATCCATGTTGCTGCAAATAACATGATTTTGTTTATTTCATCATTGAAAAATATATCATTGTGTATATATACCACATTTTCTTTATCCCTTCATTCATATTGGGTACTTAGGTTAATTCCATATTTTGGCTATTGTGAATAGTGCTGCAATAAATATGGGGATGCAGATTTTTTTTGATATATTGATTTCTTTTATATATATACTCTATATGTATTTATATATACTATATATATAGTGTGTGCATATATATAGTACGTGTCTATATGTACATCTATATCTATATCTATATCTATCTAGTAGGAGAATTGCTGAATTATAGAGTAGTTCTATTTTTAGTTTTTTGAGGAACCTCCATATAGTTTCCCACAGCAGCTGTACTAATTTACATTCCCAAAGTGTACTAGGATTCTGCTTTCTCTAAATTCTCACCAGCATTCATTATTCCATCTTTTGGATAAAAGCCATTTTAAACGGGGTGAGATGATATCTCACTGTGGTTTTTATTTGCATTTCTCTGATGATTAGTAATGTTGAGCATTTTTTCATATAACTGTTGTCCATTTTTATGTCTTCTTTTGAGAAAAGTCTATCCAGATCGTTTGCCTATTTTTTAATCAAATTATTTAAATTTTTTTGCTACTGAGTTGTTTGTGCTTCTTTTATATTTTGGTTGTCAGATGAATAGTTTGCAAATATTTCTCCATTCTGTGGGTTATCTCTTCAGTTTGTTGATTATTTCCTTTGCTGTGCAGAAGCTTTTTCATTTCATATATTTCCATTTGTCCATTTTTGTTTTTGTTGCCCATGCAAAACATCTCTGCCCAGAGGAATGTCCTGTAACATGTCCCCAGTGTCCTTATATTAGTTTCATAGTTTCAGGTCTTACATTTAAATCTTTAAGTCATTTTGGTTTTGATATTTGTATTTGGTAAGAAATAAGGATCTAGTTTAATTCTTCTGCATATGGTCATCCAGTTTTTCCAGCACCATTTACTCTACAGACTGTCTATCTTTCCCCATTGCAGGTTCTTGGCACCTTTGTCAAAAAATGAGTTAACTGTTAATGTGTGGATTTTTATCTGGGTTCTATATTCTGTTCCACTGGTTTATGTATCGGTTTTTATGCTAAGACCATAATGATTTGGTTACTATAGATTTGTAGTATATTTAGAAGTCAGGTAGTATGATGCCTCCAGCTTTATTCTTTTTGCTCTGGATTGCTTTGGCTATTTGGGGTCCTTGGTGATTCTACATAAATTTTAGGATTTTTAAAAAACATTTGTGAAGAATTTCATTGATATTTTGACATGGATTACATTGAATATGTAAATTGTTTTGGGCAGTATAGCAGTTTTCCCCATGCTCTTCTCGTGATAGTAAGTTCTCATGAGATCTGATAGTTTTAAAGTGTATGGTCGTTTTCCACTCGCTCTCGCTCTCTCTTTCTCTCCTGCCACCTTGTGAGGAAGGTGCTTGCTTCTCCTTTGCCTTCTGCCATGATTGTAAGTTTCCTAAGGCCTTCCCAGCCATATGGAACTATGAGTCAATTCAACCTCTTTTCTTTATAAATTACCCAGTCTCAGGTAGTTCTTTATAGCAATATGAAAACAGACTACTACAGCACATGTTCCATTGAGTTACACTTGAGAGGTTGTCACTACAGTATATCTGTACAGTTCATGCCAAGTGTGGGGGTCAGTGAGGCAAGTCAAGTACGTTACATCTAAATGTTTCAGAGGAAGATGGTCACCAGGAGTTGATTGTATAAGGCAGATATCCGATCAGCCACATTGAGGACCTGGGGCGAGGCAGGGCACTTGAAACTGTGTCAAGGATGACTAAACTCTACTTCTGGTATGAGAAAGTGAAACCTGTATTCAAAATAGATGTGAAGGCAACATAAAATTATTGAAATTCACTGCACATATGTACCATCATCAGTATGAATTAACTTGATCCCAAAGAGAAGTCAGTTGGCCACAGTTAAGGAGGAAAATTCAAAATGTCTTGAATTGTGTTGTTGGACACATTTATTTACAAAAATAAATTGTTTAGCTACTACATATCTTTTTAAAGCACATATGAATTTATTATTTCATCTCCTGCTTAAGAGTCTGACTCAGAAAATTCCTCTATATGCTCAAAACTTTGCTTATATGATACTTTGACAAAGGAAAATGAAAGAAAAACAAAATACATGACATTTTTCAACTACTCTTTTCTCCCCAAGACTTCCCAAATGCATTTTAACTATAGCCATTCACAAGTGCTTATGTCATCCTAACCTGTCAAATCTCACACTGGAACACAGACTTTTCCAATGTTTCCTCAATTAGCATATATCCACTAACACTTTGAAGTTGTAATCAACAGTACTAACTAGTTCCCAACTTGGTTCATTTGGTAAGAAGATACAGTTAGTCAAACTCTTTAGAATTATATCTAAAAAAGCAACAGCTTTTTAGAATTTTTCATTTTTTGAATAGTAGGTCATAATACAATAGAAATAATAAGGATTTTGGAGAAAATGTGCTAAACTTGTTTTCATTTCCATATGTTTCTTTGGGTGTCAGAATGTAATTTTCTGTTTATACCACACATCATTTTCTTTGGCCTTGGTCATCATTTACTAAAAGATATATAAAATCAGCTGGGCACAGTAGCTCACGCCTATAATCCCAGCACTTTGGGAGGCCGAGGTGGGAGGATCACAAGGCCAGGAATTCAACACCAGCTTGACCAACATGTTGAAACCCCGTCTCAACTAAAAATACAAAAATTAGCTGGGTGTGGTGGTGCACGCCTGTGATCCCTGCTAACTCAGGAGGCTGAGGCAGGAGAATCACTTGAACCCGGGAGGCGGAGGTTGCAGTGATCCGAGATCGTGCCACTGCACTCCAGCCTGGGGTGGCAGAATGAGACTACATCTCAAAAAAAATGTGTAAAATCTAACTTATATAAAGATGCAGATTCTGGGGATTGTATAGATAAGATATCAAAATGACTGATTGCATTCTCCTATATATATATTTTGTGTTGAGGAAGAGGCAACTTTGTTGATTATCTTCTCACCCTTCCTCCTTCTCTCTTTCCCTCTCTTCCTTCTTTCCTTCCTATTCCCCTTCCTTCCTTTCTTCCCTCCTTCCTACCTTCTTTCCTTTCTTCCTTCCTTTCTTTTTTTCCCTCATTATCACCTATTGTTTATGTTCATGATCAGCTTTTTTTTTTAAAGAGAGAGTTGTTTCTAAAGGATGCATCATAAAATAAGTATTATGTGACCCACTGCTAAAAGATGAGTGATGAGTCCTTATTGCAAAGACCAAGACTTAGGAAGACAGGTGTCGTTCAATATCAGTGCAACTGTCTCTAACTAGACAGGTGAAATGGACCATGTAATAGCAGAGTGTCCAGAAAAAAGACTACAAGGAGAGAAAAAGCTGAAATCCGATTTAGGTTTCTTGTTTGAGCTTTCCCTGTATAATTTGGAGCATTTTTAAAGAACTAGATATGACCACACTTCCATTTTACCTTCATAACATAAAAATATTCCAATAGAAAAGTTATTAAAAATGGTCAGATAGAAAACTTTTTTAATGGAATACAAAAAGTTTCTGAACTTTTTCAATAATAGTTTTTTCCTTTCACAAAGTGTATGGCTTTAATCTACTGGGTTCGCTATAAGCATCATTTTTTACTCATGTGTGACTAGGCTTTTCAAAGCCCATTTTTCAAAATGGATGTATAATAACATAATAAAAAATATTTTTTTCCTGGAAATTCTATCTCTAAGAAGCGAGGTTGGCCTTGTGTAATTGTCTTTTCTTCTTTTTTCTTTATGGCTAGTCTTAGTGTGGTTGACTGCTATTTTTCATATATTCTTGCTAAACTCTTAGCTAATATAACATTGATTTCTTCTGAAGTTATATGTTATTGCAAATTGGAAGCATTTTTCACATCAAATGATATACTGTTTCTTTACTGTTGCTAAAATTTTTAAAGAAGATGGATTGCTAACATGGTGGAATATCTATCAAAAGTTCTGGTGCCATCCACAAAAACAGTATCACAGAAATTTGTAAGAAGGATATTTTAGTTGTCAGACTGCACAAATAATACTTTGTGAAGCAGCGTGGAAACTTCAAGTTACTCTATTTTCTCAGCCTAAATAAATGGTTAGAAAAGGGGTGGTAGTTTCTGCTATGGCTTAAAGGTATGTGTTCCCCAACACACATATATTGGAACTTAAGACCCAATGTGATAGTATTCAAAGGTGAGGCCTTCAGGAGGTCTTTAAGTCATGAAGATGGAACCCTCATGAATGATATTAGCAACCTTGTAAGGAAGCTGAAGGGAATTAGTTAGACCCCTTTTGCCCTTCTGCCTTCTGCCATGTGAGGATGTAACAACAGGGTGTCATCCTGAAAGAAGAGACCGAGTCCTCTCCAGACACTGGGCCTGCAGACACTTGGTTTTTGACTTCTTAGCCTCCATAACTGTGAGAAATAAATTTTTGTTCTTTATAAATTACTCAATCTCAGGTATTTTGTTATAGCACCACAAATGGACTAAGATAGCAGCCAAAGGGCAATAAATCTAGAAATCCCTAAGGTGGAATCCAAGGCCAATTTTCAGAGCCAGGTTGAGGGTGAGATGCCTAGGGCACAACATTTGAGGAAGTGTCTTATCAAACTCAGGACCTTAGCTGCCTCTCAGGCTTTACCCTAGTCCCAATCCTGCTATGGCTGCTTTCGGATCACCATTTTCAAAATTTCTCTGCACCTCATTATTGACTCTCCTGTACATCTAAATTATAAAGTTCGATAAAAGATAGGATACATTTCAGGGAAGAAAATTTTCATCTTTCCATGGAAATGCTAGAATCCTGTACTCAATCATTTTTATCTTCACATTTTATATCCACATATAAAGATGCAAAATAGCATAATGATTAGTAATGAGTGTTTTCTAGAATAGATAAATCCAATCCTAACAATTGTAGGGCCTAGCCAAAGTTCAAATTGAGGTCACATGCTGTATATCTAAATGGAGAAGTGTTGCAAACTAAGAAACTAATAAAATACAGGTGAGGCATGATGGCTCAAGCCTGTAATCTCAGCACTTTGGGAGGCCAAGGCAGGTGGATCACTTGAGGCCAGGAGTTTGAGACCGGCCTGGCCAATGTGGTGAAACTCCATCTCTACTAAACCTCCCCCACCTCCCCCCGCAAAAAAATTAGCTGGGCATGGTGGTGCACACCTGTAACCCCAGCTACTTGAGAGGCTGAGGCACAAGAATCACTTGAACCCAGAAAGTGGCGGTTGCAGTGAACTGAGATCATGCCATTGCACTCCAGCCTGAGCAATAGAGTAAGACTCTGTTAAAAAAAAAAAAAAAAAAAAAAAAGAGGCTCTGCGCAGCGGTTCACACCTATAATCCCAGCACTTTGGGAGGCTGAAGTGGGTGGATCACGAGGTTGGGAGTTCGAGACCAGCTTGGCCAATATGGTGAAACCCCGTCTCTACTAAAAATAGAAGTTAGCCAGGCGTGGTAGCATGCGCCTGTAGTCCCAACTGCTCTGAAGGCTGAGGCAGGAGAATCACTTGAACCTGGGAGGCGGAGGTTGCAGTGAGCCAAGATTGTGCCACTGCACTCCAGCCTGGGTGACAGAGCAAGACTCCGTCTCAAAAAAAAAAAAAAAAAGAAGAAGAAGGAAAGAAACTAATACGTTACATCTCATCTTTTTACTTGATAAATATTCTTCACAATACCTGGATGTTCATATTTCCCTTTAGAATGCTCAAACTCTTTGGAGTTCTGCACTGAAACATGGAAGCGTGAAGAGATGTGGCTGCTGGCCTCTGGACTATGACCCACCTCCATTGCTCTCCGACTCTATATGTGTCTTGAACCATCAGTGTTTTTTTTATATACATGTATGAAAGCCCTTAGCATGTATGTCCAAGCTTTGTCATACCTGGGGGTCATATCTGATGGTGCAGTCAGTTCTTTGGAGGCATCAGTAAACCTCGAAGCAGGGGCAGGCATGCTTCAGCTGGCAGGGGCAATTCTGGGTGCTAGTTGCTAGCAGTATGGTTCCAAAAGGAAAGCATGAGGTCCAAGTGCATAGAAAGAAGCTTGGTGAGAGGAGGACTAGAGAAAGACCCTCTAAAAACAGGGCCAGGGCAGGGGACCCTTTTCCTTGAGTCTGATGGTGATGCTGCAGATAGACCTTAGTTTAAATCTTACTCATCAATTAAGAGCTGTGTTTTCTCAGACAATTAACTTTACCACTCTAAGTGTTGGTCTGGTGCCAGAATGTCCCAGTTTCAATTCCTGTTCCACCAAGTAGCAGTAAGACCTTGTGCAAAGTAGTTCATCTTTCTGCTCCTCAGTTTCCTCATCCGAAAATTGTAGATAATCATGGTCTTACCCCAGAGGGTTATTATGATGGTTAAGCAAGTTAATACTTCTAAAATGTTTAACATGCTTTCCAGCACTAATAAGCACAGTGTGTTTGTTTAGAAAAGTAAAATAAATAGTCCTCATTTGTAAAAATGAGGAAAACAGTGTGTACCTCATAGAGTTGTTGCAACCATTAAATAAGGTAATGATTACAAACTACTTATGTAGTATTGGTACCTGATAATAGGAAGTGTACCAAAGTATTACTTATACAAAAGTAATGAGAATATAATTCCAGAAAGGTATTTTTAAAATCGAAAATTATTTTTAAATTTTCACTGTTATGTATTATATGTGTATATATTGCCTTTTCTTTGAGGATCAACAATACTTCTAGCAAATTTGTCTGGTTTTGCTTAAAAGTTCAAAAATATGAGTCTTTTCCATTTCAGGATTTATGTGGTTTTCCATGAATAATTCAAATAATTGTAAAGCCTTATTTTATTTTTGTTATTGGGAACTAATCCATTCACTTAGTCCATGGACACTTGTTGTATGTCCAGTATGCTGCAAAAGTGCCAGACCTTTTGTTTCATGGTGAAATACAGTGGGGTTGTAGGTTATCATTAGCCAAATACATGAGCTCAAGCTTTTTCTCTCCAAAGCAGTCTTCTCTCCATTTATTTTTCTTAAAAATGAAGAAAAAGAATTTAACATTGACTCCATGTGCAGAAACGACAGATAATGGCAGATGGAATTTCTGATTTTCGATATTAGAAAATGTCAATCTGTCTTCCTAAAGTTTCCAGCATTGTCCTTATGCTTAACTTGGGTGCAGGCATACAATAATTTATAAATATTCAGTCTTAAGAATACTGTTCGTATATTGTTGAAAATTTTAGCTTAAAATATCACCCAGAATTTATTAGATGAAGTTAAAAATATTGTCCAGTCTTTTAAAAGCTATTTTTTTGGGAAAAGCCTAACTGTGGAAATGAATTATATGCTGTAGTGTTTTTATTCACGCCATCGGCCTTGTAAGTTATGAGTAAGGTTATTTTGAATTATTCATTGGAGATATATCTATATCATCTATATCTACATCCATCTTTAAGCACTTAAGTTTTCTAACTCTTCTGAATTTAATAGTCTTGTTGGCAACTATTTTCTGAATACAATCACCTCTTTGTCCTCAAAACAGAAAATGTCTATATATTTCAAACTGAACTCCAGCTTCTATTATGTGTCATCAGTAAAAGGGCACATGTGCAACACACTGAGATATAAAGGCCTATAAAATTGAGATAGATGCATTTGAGACAAAGCATATACTTCTCACACCAGGGGTCAACAGGAATCTGAATCCTAGAGTATATGAAAAGTTAATCTTTCAAAGATTCATAAAACATTTGAACATATTTTCTCAGTGATAACTTTTTGGCCAGCTTGAGGCTTAAACCAGTTCCCAAATTCCAGATTTGTGTTGCATAGCATTTCTGCCTAAAATGGAATCAATAAAGTCTGGCATTACCCTAGTAAAAAAAAAATTGTTACTCTCTGTTTTAATGCTGTGTTCCCCAGAAAATGTTCCCCATAAAATGAGGATTAAATATAACAATTTTTGAGGTACACATAATCCTATACCTATCACTGCTTAAGATTCCTGTCTTATAGCCTAATTTTATGATGAAGACCATGTTTTAGTTAAACTAATGTTAGTTTCTGTAACAGGCAAATCCAAAAATGATAATAGCCCAAACATAATTGATGCTTATGTCATGTTCAAATAAAGTCTAAAAGAGGTTTTCCTGATAGGTAGGTAGCTATTCTCCAATTTGTGATTTGGGGAATTAGCATCCTTCTAACACATGGGTCTGTAATTGATAAGCGGTCTCCATGATCACAGTGCTAGTCTGTGTCAATCTAACAAAAGGGAAAAGAATATCAAGTTTTCTGGATTGGGAGCGTGTTATGGACCAGGCCTAGAAATGGCTTCCATCTCTTCCTTCAAATCCTATGGCTAGAACTCTGTCACATTACCACAACTAATTGCAAGGGAAAGTAAGAAATATAATATAGCTGGATGCCCAGAAGGAGAGAAAATGTGTTTAATTTTGTATTAGATGAAACTGACACCTCCAGAAAGCTATAGAGTGTTCTAAAAATAACAGTTAAACTTTTAAATTAAAATAATGTTATAATTTGGAAACTATTTCATATAAGCTAACAGTTGTTTTAATATAACACATATTCAACATTAATTATGTGATTAACACATAATTAATCATGGAAGTCATGTCCATGTATTAATATGACGCTATAATAATTTGATTAAGTGAAAGAAAACATAGGAAAGCACATATTTAGGTCAGAAAAATTCCTTGATAACTATTAGTATAATTAAAGGGAAGCAGACCTGTTATGCTGCATATCTTACAGTTTCATTGTTTTTTAAGAACAGGAATGAGGCACTGTAACATCAAAAGGGCCAGCATGTTATCGTGTATAATTAGGGTCTAGTCAGTAGATGCCGAGGGAAGGGCATTCAGTAGGAATAGAGGGGAAGAACCACTATGGTGGTTAGAAAAGAATTCCTGACATTTCACTGAAGACAAATCTACCATGGACAGAAAAACAAGCAAACCAATAGGTTGGTTGTACAAAATCTTGGGAAAACGGTATGAACTTGAGAATCTAACAAAGGAACCAACAATGAGTACACAGTCACCTTGGATAGGGGTGCATCTTGTGCATGGCATAAAAGCGTCTTCTCAAAGGACAAATGGGAACTGAAATTTTGCCTGTGCTCTTCTGGCTTAACTTTTTGCTCAGAACAAGTATGGGCCAGAAAGGAGATGGGAATATTCTCCTTACAGAGGCTTCCCTGTCATCTCCTGAACAACTAAGTTGATAGATGTGGCAGATATTCTTCTTATTCATCCATTTAAGAAGTGAGGACATTTTTCCAATCTACACAAAAGTTCATATGGGCTATTGAAGGCCCTGGATTGGAGTGGGTAAGAGGGAAGAGAGTGGTCTTTTGAACTTCCACGTGGTTGTGATACTTTAGAGGAAGCTCAGGAAATCTCAACAGTTTTAAATATTTGTGCTGTCTAGTTTTCTCACTTATGAAATGACAGTGGACAAGATAATTTTATAATCTTTAAATTTAGTAAAATATATTATGTATTTTCTCAATCTGGGGTCAACATTTGATGTGAGTTAATGTTTAAGATTAAAGTACTTGGTTAATTTATGGAGTTATTTATTTTCTAACATATTGTGTTTAATTTTTAAAAGTAGCAATTCAGAACCAAAGAAAATTTAATTATGCTGCCCAGAGGGATATTTTTTATTTCTCGTTGAATTTTTCTAAAAGGTTAAGAGACTAATTTATGTATTTTATTTAAAATGACTTAAAGTTTGAAATATTAGAAATGTTATTATAGATTTATTGTATTCTTTGAAAACTTGAAAATACTGGGTTAATACATGCATTAGTTAGGTCCTTCTACAGTCAAAAAAATATGGGTAGTTTAATTATATAATCTTTGTTCAAGTCCAGAAATCTCGAGTATTTTTTAACCTGAATGAATCTACTATTATTCATTGTTGTAACCTCAGGGACGAGAACATCACAGCTAGACTCAGTGTCCCATATGTCCATCTCTCAGTTATGAAAAATGCAAACATAAGAGATACTCAATAATTTTGTCTGTTGTTCTTGAGCTGAAAACATTATTCATTGAAAATTGGCTGCCAGATTAAAAAGATTACAAATTTTTGAAAAAAAATTGGGACATACTTATAACAATTTGCTTTGCTGTTTATCTGAAACTCAAATTTAACTGGATACCCTTTAATTTTATTTGCTAAATCTGACAACACTAGTAAAAACTAAACTTATGATTTTGAAATGAAAGAATGACCAATCTCTTTTAGTGAACTCAGATATTTAAAATTTAAGTATACAAATTAAGCCAATAATCGGTATTTACCTCCCCTTTATCACAATGCTCAAGGGAGAATATTAAGAAAAAAAAGATCACTTTTTTGTAAGATTATTTAATAAGTGGGCAAATATTCAGAGGCCACACAACAGGAGCAAAGTAAAAAACAAGTTTATAACATGTCTCTAAAATAAGAAAAGTACTGTTTATTTTCCTCTGAACTTTATAGTTAATGTACCTATGTTATTGAGAATCCATATCATGGCATCTTCTTTAATCTTTCTGTTATTTTGAAAGTATCACATGTGCTTACTTTATTTAAAGTATATCATGTCATTACTACCTTCCTTTCTTTTCTGATTGGTCTAATCATTAATAAGTTGTCTTTGTTTAGATTGGCTTCCCTTCCTACCTGTATGCCTTTACCAATCCCTCTGCTTTTTTTTTTCCAAGGATATTGTTAACCCATTATAGTTATCCCTTCCTTAAATCTTACACTTACCATTTTGTTTCCTTAACTTATGATTGTCAATAGTGTTCTATTTCTTTCTTAGCATCACTAACAAAGCATAGTATCTTCCAAACAATTTTTTACTTTTTAATACTTGGCCAATACTATTTCTAGTGCTCTAGAACATTCATTATTCTCTTATTTCCTGCAATATTGATTCTATCTTCAATTCAGTCCTTTCTGTAAGGCAGGTGTTATGGCTCAGGAACCCCTAACTGAAGGATTGCTTGAGTTGTTGGAGCATCTGCTGAACAACATTAATGAACAATGGTAGGATCCCAGGAAAGAAGATAAAGGAATTTGTTTTTGCTCTTTTATAGTCTACTTATTACAAATTAGTAGACTTATCTTTTTGTATTTCATTTAGACTTTTATTAATTTCTTCTGCAAACACTTTCCTCACTTTGGAGATTCTACCAATATTGTCTTAAAGTTCAACATTTCATTTTACCTTTTGTAGGACACCTTTTTATCAATAAATTCTTAAAAAGCTTTCAGTCTGTACCACTCAACCCAGCATTGAACAACGTTGTTGGATATTCCCTCTCTCCTGTTTTCATCTACTCTATCCCTTGATAGTTTCCTTCCTCCTTAGTTCTAGCTCTTATCACTTTTCCTGCTGCCCCCAAACAGACTGACCCTTTTATTCAGTTTGTATAAAATCACTCTATAAAATTTAAAGAAACATACTACAATTATATGACTTTCACAATATAGAGTTGCACTGTGATTCATGATGCACTGTTTAAAAATCTGACTGAGATGGTAACTGTATTAGTGTATTTTCATGCTGACTTTTACAATATAGAGTTGCACTGTGATTCATGATGCACTGTTTAAAAATCTGACTGAGATAGTAACTGTATTAGCGTATTTTCATGCTTCTGATAATGACATACCTGAGACTGGGCAACTTACCAAAGAAAGAGGTTTAATGGATTTACAGTTTCACATGGCTAAGGAAGCCTCACAATCATGGCAGATGGCAGGGAGGAGCAAGTCACGTCTTACATGGATGGCAGCAGGCAAAGAGAGAGAGAACTTGTGCAGGGGAACTCCTCTTTATAAAACCATCAGATCTTGTGAGACTCATTCACTGTCATGAGAACAGCATGGGAAAGACTTGCCCCCATGATTTAATTACCTCCTACTGGGTCCGTCCCACAACACATAGGAAATCAAGATGAGATTTGGGTGGGTGCACAGCCAGTCTATATTATTCTGCCCCTGGCCCCTCCCAAATCTCATGTCCTCACATTTAAAAACCAATCATGCTTTTTCAGCATCCCCCAAATTCTTAACTCACTTTATCATTAACTCAAAAGTCCACAGTCCAAAGTCTCATCTGAGACAAGGCAGTCTCATCTGAGACAAGGCAGTCTCATCTGAGACAAGGCAGTCTCATCTGAGACAAGGCAAGTCTCTTCTCCCTATGAGCCTGTAAAATCAAAAGCAAGTTAGTTACTTCCTAGATACAATGGGGGTACAGGCATTGGGTAAATACAGCCATTCCAGATGGAAGAAATTGGCCAAAACAAAGGGGCTACATGCCCCATACAAGTCAAAAATTCAGCAGGGCAGTCAAATCTTAATGTTCCAAAATCATCTCCTTTGACTCCATGTCTCATATCTGATCATGCTGATGCAAGAGATGGGTTCCCATGGTCTTGGCCAGTTCCACCCCTGTGGCTTTTCAGGTTACAGCCTCCCTCTGGGCTGCTTTCAAGGCCTTGGTGTCTGAGGCTTTTCCAGGCACACAGTGAAAGCTGTGGGTGGATCTACCAATCTGGGGTCTGGATGATTGTGGCTCTCTTCTCATAGCTCCACTAGGCAGTGCCGCAGTGGGTACTCTGTGTGGGGGCTTCCACCCCACATTTCCCTTCCACACTGTCCTAGTAGAGGTTCTCCATGAGCTCCCTGCCTGTGCATCAAAATTCTGCCTGGACCTCCAGGTGTTTATATACATCATCTGATGCCTAGGCAGAGGTTCCCAAACCTCAATTCTTAACTTCTGTGCACTCATAGGCTCAATATCACATGGAAGCTGCCAAGGCTTGAGGTTTGCACCCTCTGAAGCCATGGCCTGAGCTGTACCTTGGCCCCTTTTAGTCATGGCTGGAGTGGCTGGGGCATGGGGCACCAAGTCCCTAGACTGCATACAGCAGAGGGACCCCGTGCCTGGCCCATGAAACCATTTTTTTCCTCCTAGGTCTCTGGGCCTGTGATGGGAAGGGCTGCTGCAAAGGTCTCTGATATGCCCTGGAGACATTGTCCCCATTGTCTTGGTGATTTTTGGCTCCTTGTTACTTATGCAAATATCTGCAGCTGGCTTGAATTTCTCCTCAGAAAATGGGATTTTATTTTCTATTGCATTGTCAGACTGCAAGTTTTCTGAACTTTTATGCTCTGTTTCCCTTATAAAACTGAATGCCTTTAACTGCACCCAAGTCACCTCTTGAATGCTTTGCTGCTTAGAAATTTCTTCTGCTAGTTATCCTAAATCATCTCTCTCAAGTTCAAAGTTCCAGAAATCTCTAGGGCAGGGGCAAAATACCACCAGTCTCTTTGCTAAAACATAACAAGAGTCACATTTACTCCAGTTCCCAACAAGTTCCTAATCTCCATCTGAGACCACCTCAATCTGGATTTCGTTGTCCATATCGCTATCAGCATTTTGGGCAAAGCCATTCAACAAGTCTCTGGGAAGCTCCAAACTTTCTCACTTTTTTTTGTTTTCTTCTAATCCGTCCAAACTGTTCCAATCCCCGCCTGTTACCCGGTTCCAAAGTCTCTTCCACATTTTCAGATATGTACAGCAGCTCCCCACTCTACTGGTACCAATTTACTGTATTTGTCTGTTTTCATACTGATAAAGACATACCCAAGACTGGGCAGATTACAAAAAAAAAAAAAAAAATAGTTTTAATGAACTTACAGTTCCATGTGGCTGGGGAGGCCTCACAATGATAGTGGAAGGCAAGGAGGAGCAAGTTGCATCTTACATCTTACATGGATGGCAGCAGGCAAAGAGAGAGAGAACTTGTGCAGGGGAACCCATCTTTAGAAAACCATCAGATCTTGTGAGACTTATTCATTATCATGCGAATAGCACAGGAAAGACTTGCCCCTGTGATTCAATTACTTCCCACTGGGTATCTCCCACAACACATAGGAATTCAAGATGAGATTTGGGTGGGGACACAGCCAAACCATGTCAGTAACTAGGAAACTATATTGAACTTCTGGTCACATTTTAATTTGCTCTTTAAGAATATTTATTGATTATCTATGGTTTCCAGGCTTTTTTGGATTTTTCAGTTAAGAAGATGAACAAAGACAGATGTCTTTGTTAAGACATCTGTTCAGTTAAGAAGATGAACAAAGACAGATGTCTCCCTTTGGAGATTGAGGGTGGCATGGGTCAACAACCACCTGTGACTCTTCCTGGATTACTCATCTTCATAATAGCAACACTTCTTATTTGGTCAGAGAATACAATAGTTCCCTGTTGATGCAATTACCTTTGTGTTATCTGAAAGTCTTAAGAGGGGGTCAGACAAATTCACTGTCTTACTGCCTGCACATGGATGCTCGATGGGTATTTCAAAATAGAGTCCAATAAGTTAAATAATAGTAACAGTATCTCCTTTGTATCAAATAGGAAACTATTCAGAGAGGTTGATTAGCCCAAGTTCATTCTGTCAGTTCCATCAGGTATTTCAACCCAGCTGTCCTAACTCAAAATTGCCTATTGTTCTCAGAGTCCTTTGCAAATGACTATGTTTTGAGTTGTTCATTTTTTGATTTAGCTGTTTAGTTTTATCATTCTAAATATATTATAAGCCTGCCAATGTCAGGGATCATGTCTCATATTTTTATATTATTCATAGGCACTTTCCCGAAGGATGAGAATATAATAGCTGCTTATGAATAGACGTGATTATATTTTTTCTCATTGTTTAAAAACAGGAGGCTTTTAGAGCATGTGTATTAAGTATAAAAAGGTAAATCTTCTAAAGACAGGTGTTACCATTTCTCCAATATCTCCCTTTCCATTAACCAGCACATTGGATCTGCAAACAGATGTTCACTAGAACAAAATAACTACTTACATGTACAATTACCAATTCTGTATGCACCAATGAATGCACCAAATTTAGAAAAAGTTGCTAAATATGTTTCATTTTACTGAACTGTATCTTCCCTAAGGACTGGAAGTCTTGATCTTGCTAGCATGCATTAGGAAGATAAAGTGCTTCCAATTCGTCTCTTGGATTGCCCTGCTACTGTAGCCTATTTGTTGAAATGGGGGACGGATCTGCTGAAGACTCTTGCACACGTGTTCCCTACATTTCACAGTTAAAGACTCCAAATTTTCTCTCAATCCTAGGATCAGAGTACAATGGCAGCCAGGAATAATTACATTTGCATGTCTTATCTACTGTGGTGTTTTCCTCAAGGAAAAGAGAACAGCATTAGGATACTGAATGCAGAAAATGCAAAGCATTTAATTCGCCTATACATTCTGAGTCTAATCCATCCAAAGATTCTTTGGAAGCAAAACATTCTTTAGTAGTCATTTCATAGCATCTGTGTAAGATCTAGTTTCAATATAAATTATAATTTTTAAATTGTGTATTTCAAAAAGTTGCTTATTAACAATTTAGAGAAAATGTGGTTACAATAATGTGCAACAGAGGCTTTAGGGAAGAACTGAGACTAAAGGCAATATTTTTAAATACATGGATTTGAAGACATGGATTTATATCTTTCAGCATTAAATTCTCTTGTAATTAGCAATTTGTTAGTGTTTCTTCAGAGATGATCAGTTGTAGGCAAATGCAAAATAAAGACTTTGAAAACATCTACACTGTGAACAGATTTCAATATAGATTTCTTTTGGAGTCCACCTTGATATTGACTTGCCATTTTGACCCAGCTTACTTTAAAAAGTGTTCCAGAATATTTATAACCTTTCAGGAAGAAAAATAAGACATTTCTTCCACATCCACTCAATGAACTATGAATTTTGCCAAAAGTAATAAAAGCAAATTTATCAGCTGAAAATAGCCAATTATTGTAAACTTTAAGCTCTCAGCAAATATTATGCTCTGGTTATTTTTTAGCTTGACACAAAACAATATCCAGTCAAGTTGGAAATCAATAATATATAGAAAAATATTTGGTGGAAAGTTCTGAATAAGGAATTAGCTAGTAGCTGCCATAGCTGCTTTAAATCAAACCTCTGATAAATATGTCTTTTATCTTTAGACATGTTAATGTTAACAAAATGAGTGTACCTGTAAGGTCATTGCTTTTATTCAGAAATATAGATTCAAGTACCTCTTAAATTTTTTTTTGTTTTTTAATAGCTTTAGCTTTAGAGAAAAATTGCAAAGATAATATGGAAAGTTCTTGTATATACCATACCCAGTTTCTCTCATCATTTACACATTGTCTTAGTATGGTATATTTGTCATGATTAAAGAACTGATATCAATAAATTATTAACTATAATCCATTTGATTCATATTTCTTTAGTTTTTGACTAATGTCCTTTTTTTCCTTTTTTCAATCTCAAGATTTCATCCAATTTTCCTGATTACATTTTGTCCTCATGTCTCCTTAGGCTCGTCTTGGCTGTGACAATTTTTCAAAATTTCCTTGTTTTTGATGACCTTGATAGTTTTGGGTACTGGCCAGGTATATTTTAGAATGCCCCCTTTTGGGCTGGGCAGTTCATTTTCTCTTGCCCTTGTATCTCACAGTTTCTGGTTCTCAGCCCTTCAGACTCTGGGACTTACTCCAGAATCCCCCACCGCCAGCCCTGTTTCTCTGTCCTTCATGGTTCTCCAACTTGTAGACAGCATACAGTGGAACTTCTGAGCATCCATAATTGCCTAAGCCAATTCCCATAATAAATTTACTTTTATCTATCTATGTCTCCAGTTGATTATGTTTCTCTGGAGAACCCTGACTAATACGCTATCACATAGCAAAGCAATTGACTTTTGTATGTTGACCTTGAATCCTGTGACCTTGATATATTCCATTATTATTTCCAAGAGGATTTTTATAGTTTTTTTGGTGATTTTCTACCTCGATAATCATGTTATCTGCAAACAAGACAGTTTTGTTTATTTCCAATATGTATATATTTTATTGCATTGTTAGTTTTATTTAAGTAGGTAGGACTTTAAGTACTAAATTAAATAAGTGTGAGTGGTAAGAAAAAGCATCCTTTCCTTGTTTCTGATCTTAAGGAGAAAGTGTCCAGTTCCTTACCATGAAGTATAATATTAATTATAGGCTTTTATAGATGTTCTTTATCCAGTTGAGAAAGTTCCTCTCTTGCCTTG